>NW_011888866.1:99464-156374 GCF_000151845.1 Pteropus vampyrus
GATGAGC
This sequence comes from Pteropus vampyrus, assembly GCF_000151845.1. Lineage (NCBI taxonomy): Eukaryota > Metazoa > Chordata > Mammalia > Chiroptera > Pteropodidae > Pteropus > Pteropus vampyrus. The sequence continues at coordinate 99,472 of NW_011888866.1, forward strand.
CTCCCCTTCTGTACCTCACCCTAGGCTAGCAACAGAGGAAGAGGATGTCTTTCCTGTTCCTATTTCTCTCCAAGAGGAGTGGATCCCACGGCCCTCAACTTCTCTTTCTGCTACTTAGACTTCCTGAGCAGCTGGGGCTCTGACCTCACCTCCCCAGATATCTTTCTTGGCTCCCTACCACCCTGTCTGGCCTTGTCTCACTTCTCTCTGAATTCTTCACCTTTGGGGTGTGGCTATTTAAATAAGCTCAGTTTCCCTCATGTCCTTCCCACCCCCCTGCCTTCCTGAAGTGATATTCAAAGAATAGACCTATTAGACAGAAAGAGATATGAACCAATAAGTCAGTAAAAGTGAGTGAGGGAACAATGTATATGCATTTATAATTAAAGTAAAATAATTTACAGGGGTGAGTACACATCCTTGCATAAACCACCGGAAGGAATACCAACATAGTTTACCAGATCAAAGACTGGATTTTTAGAGAAATGCTTCATGAATTCAAAACAGAATGGCTTACTGCCCTCAGTCTATCAGCACAGTGCAGGATAACTGATCTCCCTCTAACCAGATCACAGATCTTGGACAGCCAAACAAAGACATAAAGACATAAAGCAAAGATGAAACTAACATAATATAAGATTGAATGTCAACTCTAATTGAAAAAAAATTTTAAAAAGAATGAAATAGAAAATGGTTAATATTTCAGTTGAAAAGAAAAAAAAAGATTCAGCAAAGGCAATTCTCCCTCTCCTTGGCTATAAAAAACATGGGGTGAAACTCCAAATCTAGATCATTTTTTAAAACAGCTATACTTCTTGAGTTATTTAGACTAGTTTTTAGCAGGCAGGAGTTAGTGCTAAAAAGCCGTAACTATAGGTCTTTAATTTGAAATAGATATAGATTTGCTTTCCAGATATAGATTTGCTAGAAATTCAATCCGCTTTTTAAAAATAATGCTGTTATTCAAAAATCACCCTGGATCTGTTTCAACAAATAGCTAAGGACAGAGGTATAATAAGCACTATTCTCACTGGTTGGCAAAGACCTACTAAGAAAGCCCTTGAAGAATCTCTCAAGTAAGTTACAAATTCTCTTTTGAAATCATGATTACGCTTCACTTACTTGGCAAGCTTTGCTTTGATGGTCTGGCTCTGACAAAATGGAAAATTCAGAATTTATAGAGTTTAAATAAAATAGAATTACTGTGAAGGACTGGGAAGCAAGTCAGGCATTTTGAAAATGGCTGACATGATGTCTACCAGGCAGTAGATGCTTTTCTCAAAGGAAAGTACCAGTCTTCATGGCCACCATCAGCAAGGCCGGCCCTGAGAATTTCATTAGGAAGAAGACCCCTATTTCTTCATAATAAGTGATGTAACATTCTGAGCTTTCCTTTCTTTTTTAAGCCTCTGACTTCATGAAGCAGTAGTCTGGTGGGAAATAGTGCTAAATGGGGGGTTAGCATACTGGATTCCAATTCTGATATCTGCTGCCTATATGATCTTGGGCAGCACATTTCTCCTTTTGGGGCAATCTGCAAATAAGGTAATTAGAGCTCTGTTGGCCAGATCAGACAAATAATCACTGTTCTGGGCCTGCCAGAACTGAACTCTCTTGGACACAGGACATTACCAATGAATGTGAGAGCTAGACAGGACCTTTTGGTGATTAGCTGGACTTTGTCATTTCCTCAGAAAAGAAAAGGGACCTGTCCAAAGTCACACAGTTATTCAAAGGCAAAATCAGATTAGAACCCAAGTTTCCTGACTCTCAGTTCCATGCTCCGGCCAGAACACCACATTATCTCAAAAATCCTAAAGGATATATATTTCTTCTCCTTTGCATCATATATCTCCTAGATATATCCACTCAGTTTGTTCTTCATCCTGCCCATTCATCAAAACTGCTCTGGATTAGGTAGCTAAGTCCTTCCACTCTTTGCATGCAAAATTCTGCTCACACCAGTGGCTTCTCTGAGACCGTGACAGGCAGGCTATAAGCCAACCTTTCCCCAAACTCAAACTTTAGAAGAAGGAGAGAATTGGGGTCTGTGATCTGTAAGGTGTCCTCACTTTGGAATCTCAAGGAACAAATAACTTTGAGATGAATTTTTAGAGATCACTTAACCAAATTAATCTTCCAAGTTATGGAATCATCAATGAATTTAGTTGAAAGGTCCTTTGTGGAGACATAATGTCTTGGAAAGGAATTTTGGGACCAAGAGAAAGCCCCAGGGTTAGAGCTCTCAGTATCTGGTCTCCAGTCAGCACAGAGAGAGGGCTCTGCATCCATGGCTGGCTTCTCAAGATGAGTAGAGCCCCTATCTTCTCCAATATTTTAAAATAAAAAACAAAACAAAACAAAAAAACTCTCTCCGCTTCCCAAGACCCCCTCCAAGCCACCAGACCCTCCAAGTCTGAAATGTGAACAAATAAGGTTAAACAAAAGTGAAAGTGCTAAATAAACCCTAAACACCATGTACATGGAAGAGATTATCATTTTTCCATGCCTGGTATTTTTTTGGACATTTTCTAAATCCCAGGTCAAATGTCATTTCCAAAGACCCAGTCAGACCACCCTGGGTTCAAACTCTGGCTCCACTGCCTCTTTGCTGCGTGACATTGAACAAGTAGTTTAGTATAATTAGGCCTCAGTTTCTTCCTCTGCCAATGGGAGATCATAATAACCATTTTATAGGGTGATTGGGGGATGAGCCAAGGTCACTCTTGCAAATGCTCTAGCATAGTGCCTGGCAAAAAAATTGGACTCTAAATGTTGAATGAAGAGCAAAGGAACCAGAACATCCATCTCTTGAGGTCTGACCCAGCACTTTCCACTCTTCAACTCCTGGCTTACCCCCACCCTTTTGCCCCCAAATGTCTAGAGAAGCCTGAGCTAGCCTGTTCTTACCTTGTTGAGGTCCCCTACGGCCATGACCTTGGCCGCTGGCCACTTGCTGAGCTGCTCTTTCACCCAGAGCTCGAGCTTCTTATTCCACTTCATGGTGAACACATAGAAGGCATAGGCCAGCAGCAGCAGCAGGCTTTCCCACCAGACAATGAGGCTGTCCAGGAAGAAGAGAATGAGCATCATCAGGTCAAGGATGTAGAAGGAGACGTCACGGAACAAGGGCCACCAGGTAAGGTTGAGGATCTCTCTGGAGAAGAGGGCACAGGTGCCGATGACAAAGAGGATGTTGAACACAGCAGAGCCCACAATGGTGCCGATGCCCACATTGCTGTGGGAGATGAAGACGCCAATGAGGGAGGTGAACAGCTCAGGGGCAGAGCCTCCAGCAGCCATGAACGTGGCACCTGCCACATCCTCAGAGATCTGCAGCTTGTTCGTGATGACACCCAGGGCTGGGACGAAGTACTCATCACACACAATGGCCAAGGCCACAAACACATACATCATGCCAAAGATGTGCAGGAGTACCCAGCCCTGTTGCCGCTGCTCCACACTGAACAGGTCTGGGGGGTACTCTGCCTTGGAGTGGTGGTCTGGTCGGCTGGGGGGCAGTGCTGAGAAACTGGGACTGGGCACCTCTGGGAGCAGGGCCGTTGTCAGGCTGGAGGAGGGGGCAGTAGGCATGGCTGGGGCTGGCTCCACAACAATACAGTGACGGACCTGAGTGGTCGGATTTTCCCTGATGCTGGGGGTTGCTGAAGTGCTGGGTCCTGTGGATGGTTTCTTTGCCAGCCCCCGGAGTGTGGCCAAGGATATTCCAGTGGTTGGTGTACTGGTTCTGGATGAGGGATTCCTAACCCTCCAAGCAGCAGTAGAAGCTTTGGTTTCTGCTGGGCTGCTGCCTGACAAGGTGCTAGTTGTCACCTGCCCCTCAGAGATGGCTGTGGTGTGCTCCAGGACCTTTTCCTGGGAAGTTGTGAAGTTGTTCTTTCCCATCAATCCCTGAGGGTTGGTTGAGCTGTTATCATCCACTCTTCTGGGGGTAGTCAGGGTGTTCTTTTCCACCATACTTTGAGAAGTTAAGATGTTTGTTTCTATATCATTTATCAGGAAAGGTGGGGTGTTATCAATTTCTTTGAGAGTAGTTGGAGTGGTTTCTTCCACTATTCCCTTGGAGGGGTTGGTCTCCAATGTTTTGTAAGTCGCCATAGTTTCACTCTCTTTCACTGTTGTTCTAGGGATGATCCTATGGCTCCTTGTCAGTGTCATGAGTGTGGATGGGGCATAATCGTTTACTATTCTACCAGGTGAGGATGGAGTGTATTTCTTCACCTTGCCTCTGGCTTGAGTTGGGTGGTAGCTCTTCATTTCTCCCCTGGATGTTACTGGGGTATAATTCTTTACTGTTGATCTGCTTAAAGTTGGGGTGTAGTGATTCTGTCTTCCACTGGGTGTGGTTGGGGTGTTTTCCTTCATTCTTTCTGTGCCTGCTGCTGTTGGGCTGTAGTTATTCTCAGGTATTGTTGGAGAGATGTCGGCTGTTGTTCTGGGTGTATTGGGGATGTTTTCCATTGTTATGCCAGATGTTGCTTCATTCCTGTCCACTGTGGCTTGGGGCACCTGTGTCTCATCTTCTATTTCAGAGCTAGCTTTTGGAGGGTCACTGCTCACGGTCATCATCTCATTGTTGAGAAGGTCCCGGCTGGCAAGTTTCACAGGGTGTTCAGAAGAGACCGCTGCCCACAGTGTTGGGAGGCCCTGGGGGCTCCTCAGGTGCTGATAGGTGGAACCAATGATCAATATTCCCAACAGGAAGAGGAAGCGACTACAACGAAGCCGTTTTGGCCGAAGTAACCGCCTTTCCTGCACTCCCATCCTGATCAATTTCCCCATGATGGCCAGTTATGCTGGATTACAGAAGGCCTCTCATTCTGTCCATTGGAAGAAGGGGGCTGTGGGATGCAGGTTGGTGATCAGGGAAGATTTCTCCATGAAGCCCAACCAAGAGATATCCACAAACCTAGAGGGGGGAAAAAGAAGTTATTTGCCCTTAAGAGGCAAGCTGGGACCCACCAAATCCTCATTTGGAACAGTGACAATTCATGCAGGGGACTTTGGGTGAAAGCAGTTGGAGCAAAATTATCTCTGCCCCCTGCTCCAAGCGGCAATGACTGTTGATGGGAGAAAGAGCATCTGGGGGTCCTCTGTGCTGTGTAGGCCTGCCAGAAACTTAGGTTCTTGATCTGGGTCTACCCAGCCCTCCCTGGGCTCCCTGGAAGAGGTCTGCGAGCACTTCTCAGGTCCAAGCCTGAGCTGCTGGGAGCTCAGTCACCCATAGTTGGTGACCCAGGCCATAGATTTCACCTTATCAAAGGCAGAAGGGAGGTAAGAAGATATGGTTTTAAGCTTTATACAAAAAGAGGCAGCAGTGGAAGACAGGCAGAGATATCAATGCTCGACATGTTTTTTTTTTCAACTGACTTAAAATGATTCTACCATATCATGAAAGAGAACAAAGCTTAAAAGTTAATGTCATGAAGTTTCCTAAACTGTGTAGTATGGTGGGAGGAACATGGTGAATGGAGTCAAGGGTCTGGATTCCCAGCTCTGCTGCTTACCAGCGGTGTCACCTTGGACAGGCAGAGCCTCAGTACATCATCTGTGAAATGGGCACGATAACATGTATGTTGATTATGCAAAGATAATCTCGGGAAGGACATCTGGAAAAGGGAATCTAAAGGCCAGGGGTCAAAAGGAGACTTACTTTTCAGTATATCTTATTGTTCAGTTTTAACCATTTAACCTTTTTATTATATACATGTTATATTTTAAATTTAAATTTATTTTAATTCAATTAAATAGGAAAAAAACAATAGTAATAACAATAGTAATAACCTAGCATGTAAAAAGTAACAACAATACCTATGTCACAGGAATTTGGGACAGTAAAAACACATAAAGTCGGTGAAATGCATTGTACAGAATCAAGTGCTACATAAGGGTTATTTTACATAAGGACACAGGAGGAAAGAACATGAAAGGCCCTCAAAGAATCCTTGATTTATAAAGAAAGGTATAGAGGCCCAACCCAAGTAAATATTAAATTACAAAACAACTGGAAATTTTGCATATGAAATAGTCTATTCAAAGTGAGATGAGTAACCCATAGAATCTTAGGTTGTTAAGGTAAAAGGAGTTACCGACACTGTTTAGTGGAACTTCTCAGTTGAAACATGAAGAAACTGTGCTTGCTTTGGCAGCACATATACTGAAACATGAAGAAACTGAGGTTCAGAGAAATATGACTTGCTCAGTGTCATAAAGCTAGTGAATAGTGTACAGATGAGGCTTTTAATGCTCCAATCTTTCCAGCATACCATGCTAACTAGAGATCCAAATGCAATCGTCTTAAACAGCAAAAGAGGGACAAGCAAAAGAACTACACAATAAGTGAATTTCCTTCTTTGTCCTCAATTCCTATAATTGTCTTTCCACCATCCCTTTGTCCACCCTGTCCCTTGCCATAAACTCAACACTTCAAATCTCCTACATATACTTTGGAGGGTCTCTCTGGTGTCCCTGTGTTATGTAACAGAGCCGAGCTGGCACCCCAGTTGATCTCCCCTACCTAATCACGTCATTTACCTTCAAACCTGGACATCTGGATATCTTCTCAGTTCTGGAAACTTGTCAGAATCCAGGGTCTCAAAGAGTGGATCTGAAGCTAGACAGCAGGGAACACCACCCCATTCTCCTGCCCCCAGCTCTCCTATGGGATCCTAATTCAAGGCAGGGTCGGGTGTGAAGGGCATCTCAGGGGAAGAATATCCAATCCTTGCTAATACCCGCCTCTAAGAAGCTTATCGGGCGGGGCATTGTACAAACTCTGGGTCCCAGGGCCTCTGCCAGAGCCTGAGAGGGTGGGCCTTCCACCAGGTACACAGATGTGTTCTCTGCGGGACCCTGTAATCAAGGCGGAAACTTGGAGGAACTTCTCAAACTTGCTTCTAAGCTCTGGGAATGAGAGGTGGTCCAGAGTTTCCATGCTTATGGGAAGCAAAGATTCCAAATTCACTCTGTGGGAAGCAAGGGAAAGTATCTGGGGATTAAGAGATCAGAAGACCTCAATTAGCTCTAGGATCCATTTGCTACTGTGTGATTCTAAATGAAGATAATAATACCCATCCTAACCATTTGTTGGGCAGATGTGAGAATCAATATTTGAATGAGGGAATATCTGCTCAATTTTGCTTTGAACCTAAAACTGCTCTAAAAAATCATCTATTTTTTAAAAATGAGGGAAAGTAAAGAAAATACCTCACAAATTTTAAAGCATTTCATATATGCAAAACATTTTCTTAGGCCTAAGGGAAATCGCTAGGGAAGAGCACACTGACAGATCTCTCCAGCACAGGCTGGGACATCCCAAGGTACCCTAGGAGTTGTGCCTCCAGCTCAGGACTGGAGCTGAATGAAGTGGGGATTGAAGTTAAGCAATGGGGGTCTCATGATCCCACCTAAAGACCTGGAAGCCATTTCAATCGTTCATCTGACTATGCCTGATGATTACTGATTGCTCCTTTCTCCTCTCCCATTTCCCACGAAGTACATGGATAACATGCTGCTTTGATTTCTTTCACCTGAAATAGCAGGTTACCCCTCACAGCCTTCCTTCTGCCCTACTTGAGTGGCCTGTAACAGTAAGAAGGTATCCAGACCCCTTTACTGAAGCACACAGAGTTGCCTACCCGCTGTGGAAGAGCTATCTTCATCTCTGGGTGTCCTGGGGTTACTCTGGATATTGGAAGCCTGTGTTGAGGGGCTGACCTCTGCTGTTACCACATCCTTGCCTTTAGACTCTTGCAGGCAGAACCAGATCTAGTCACTTCCCTTCTCACATACCAACCGTCTAACACAATCTCAATCTTGTTCAGAAAGATGGAAAAAAGAACCCAATTCACAAGGTGGAATGATAAGTGATATATTTTTTTTCTAGAATAATTCCCCTATTTTTACAATGTTATTTATGCAAAATAGAAAATTCGAGGGAGAAGCAAATTCCCAGAAAAGGGACTTCTTTCTTTCATGCACTCATAACTATTGGCAAGGAATTCTTTCTAGTGTCTAACCCAAATCTCACCTGCTGGTGGTAAACCTGGTTCCTCTTGTCTTGTTCTCATGGGGTTGTGGCACATTTGAAATTCAACAGGCCATAGAAAAGTTTGCTGCTGAACCAAGAATGGTATGAGTTTGGACAAGTTATTTAACTTCTCAGTGGCTGTAAACCTCTAAACCCATAAAATGAAAATGATGACACTACTTGCTTGGTAGTCTTCTTGTGAGGATTAATTAAATTAACATTTTTGTTATTATTATTGTTATTATTGTTTTTGATTATAGTCAGACTGTGTTAGGGGGCAGCAGGTCCCCTTGTGTTCCATTGTGACAACGCTCTACTGTGTATTTACTAACGTGATCGCCTGGTTAATGTCTGCATCCCTTACTAGCAGGTGAGCTCCAAGAGGACAGAAACTTTACCTGCCTTATTCTTGGCTGAATTCCCATAGCCCAGAACAGTGTTTAGCACCCAATAAATATATTTGTTGATGGACTGAAAAAGTACATCCTAGTGAGGAGCTGCTCAGAGATGGGGCACCTGAGCTACACATGGGGATTGGAGGGATGCCCACTCACAGAGGCTCATGGTGTTTCAGAGAGCAAACTGCTGGAAGAAAACTAGCACCACCAAGGAGGGGAAGCTGATCTGCTTTGTTCTGCAAAGTTGCCTCATTTTATACTCTCCCTGGAACAGGGTGGCAGGACAGGGGAGGCAGACCTGGCACTCACCCTCACAATGATATTGAGAGCTGAGGAAGGCAAGTCTTAGAGCAGGGATGCCTTTCCTACAGTTCTATTAAAATAGGAAGAAGAGAGAATGAGACTTTTCACCTGATGTGGAGGGTTTGTGGCTGAGGCTGGTTTATTTCTGGGCCTACATCAAGAGCTGATATTGATCTTACACAGTGGAAAGTGGACCAGATTTGGCAGACTTTTGGTTGCAAACTCAAATGCCTTCAGGGCCTGAGTGGATAAAATTAAGTTAAATCAACTCTATTAAAGTCAGTTGAGAGTAATGAGAGCCGTGTTTGGACAGAGAATGAATACCCCATCAGTAGGCATTCCAATGTAAAACAATTTAAAAATATTAAAGGGCAAACAAAATGGGTCTAGGGGCTGAATTTGACCTACTGGTACTACTTTGCAACCTCTAATAAAGTAATAAGATTGATGGAGAGCAAGTCTTCTAAGCTGTTATCCTCAGGTTTCCCATTTATAAAAGCAGAAGAGACGAGCTTCCTTGTGGGATTGCTGTAAGAGGTACAGTGAGAACCCGTGGAAAAGCACTCAGATCTGTCTGATGCTGAACTGTGTCACAGCCCAAGGCCTTATGCTTATATTGTTTTAATTGTTTATATTACATTGTTTATAGGATAAAAAATGGCTATACAGTTTTCCAATAATAAAATATTTTAAAAAGAGAGAAGGGTCATATCTACGGTTTTTTTGGACTTTCTCTCTGCTGAAAATAATGGAATGCGATTTGGGGATGGGGGAAAAGGGCTAGCCTGGAGCTTGGTAGTATGATTTGGAAGTAGACAAGGTCCAGACTAGAGAAAGCAGGAAGAAAGTCACATGGCAAAGGACAGCACAGGAGAGTAAAATGGAGAGAACAGAAAAGTAATGTGGGCTTACCAGTTTCCCCATCCTCTCTCTTCCCCTTTTCCACACTCACTCCTTACACTTCATCTCTGAATATGAAAAATCATGTTGGGACCTAACAGTGAAGATCCCAGGCACTAATCCATGAAATTACAATTCAGTCAGCATGGCCTGGGAGTCTACATGTTCAACATGTGCCCTAGGAGAACTGAATATATGAACCTCCCTTGAGCGCAGTACCTGGCCCCTGTGAATAGCTTGGTATTTTTGTCACCAACCTTTACTCTGCCAGAACGGAGACCAAACCACTCTGCCTTTCAAAGTCTCTGTGACAGTGGCCCACTGTTACAAATTAGGGAAAAAATAAAGGGGATGATAGATTATGCAAAGAATTGTTTATTGTATCTGGAAACATGCAGATGCTGAGGGTCTCTTGAATGAGAAAAAGAAATTAATTAGCCAGCTATGGATTGAAAGACATTTCCTTTAAGACTTTCTAGCTCTCTGTGCTGATGTTCTCTGATTTTATATTCACTCAACAACCTTCTGATTTTTAATGGAATTCTATTAAGAATTAAAAAACAAAAACAAAAGCACTCAACAGTTGCCCTAAGTGAGGCAGCCTTCTTGGAAGTCCTACCTTTTATTGTCAACTTTAATAAATTGCCTGTTTACTTCCCTAATCTGAAAGCCTGTATCCAAAAGAACTAGGTCATGAAGATCTTATCACCCAACAACAAACTAATAAATTGAGGCTTTAGGACTAACGAATCAGTCCATAGAACTGAATTGGAACTACCAGGAGAACAGCGACTGTTCCTCAACAAAAGCTGAGTCATTATCACATTAGGGGTAAGTAGACAACTCCCTTGACCACATGTTCTTGGCCACATCCCTCCCATTGGGGAAAAATTAGAAATTATAACCAAGTATTCAGGCTATAGCCTCATTTACCTAGATACCAGTGCCTGCTCAAACATAACAGGGTCTTGAGATGGTAAGGCCACCCAAGTTGGGGAAAGAAATTCTGAAGCAAATAGTCTGTAGGCCTTTGGGCCCTAATGTTGGCAGCAACATTCCCAGAAACTGACTTGTCTTCCTCTGCCATTTCAGACATAGGAGGAGACAAGAAAGAACTACAAGCAACTGAAGCCCCGACTCTCCCACAGAACAAGCTGTAAAAAGTCAGACTATTGTTCAATTCAAAGCATTCTCCCTCCTTGGACCACCTTCTACCTCACCTCATCCTACCAACTAAAAGAAAAAGAGGCAAAGGCCTATGGCCTTCTAGAAGCCTTTCTGTCCCCACCTGTAACTTCTGTGGTACAACATGGTTTTTTGAACCACAACTACCCAGGGCCTGCTGGCATTCATTCAGGCCTACCTCTCTAACTGGCATTTCCTGGCTCCCTAAATGGTTACAAAGTCACTTCTTGCCCCCTCAAGCCCCTCACTGAAGCAGTCTGCTGTGGGGACACCAGGTGGCCAAAGGTTGAGGTAGGTGAGGGCTCATGATGCCTCACAGAAAAACCTGAGTGCAAATTCCTCAGAAACGTACCTAGGCCAGGGTAGGGGGAACTGACTGAACATTCTCTCTGCTTCCTCCAAAGAAGGGGTGGGGCTTTAAAGTGAGTAACGTGCTGGGGAGACCAAGAGGAAAAGTCTTGACGTGTAAACTAGCTCAGGTCATTAAGAAAAACACCGTGCTTAGTATGACCATCCCTAATGGAGGAATTCTAGTTGAAGAGAATTCTGTCAGCTGGTTCCGAGGATATGTACGAGGAGTCGGGTGAGTGACGGGGAAGAGGGGCAAATATCAGAGAGAGTTAGGCTGTTGGCACCCACGGGCCCAGGTGAGTAGGAGACAAACGTGTGAAGGGGTCACAGAGTTACGGAGGGAGGTGGACAAGAGGCCAAAGGTAAATGGGGGAAGAGCCCGAGAATGGAGACGGAGGAAGGGAAGGGGCGGACACAGCCCGGGCTCAGTGAAATCGGAGACGTGTGGGTGGAAAGGGGTCGTTACGAATACACTACTGTAGACAGTTACTGAGAAGGGTGCACCCCTTAGCGTCCCCGCGGAGCCAGAGCCCAACCCCAATGCAGTCCTTAAAGCCCCGCCTCAGCCCCGCGCGCAGTCCCGGCGCCGGGTTCCCTTTGTCGCGCGGCCCTATAGTTCCGGTCGTGGTGCACGAGCGGAAAGTTTATGCGGTCGGACTGTGCCGGCGATGGGCGCGGGGTGAGTAGGGGCGGCCAGGGGCCTCAGGTTGTCTTTCGTTGCTTGTTAGACCTGCAGGAATAGGAGTCAGGGGTGGGAAACGAGGCGAGGCCAGCGCCAGGTTTTTCCGCCATCCCGGTGGCCGCTCCGCACGGTCTCTGAGGCGCCAGTTCCGGGGACCAGCTCCCGGCCTCCCCGCTCCCTGGAGCTCGGGGGTCGCCGGTTCCGCGTAAAAACCATGATTTCGCCCCCTGCTCAGGCCCTCTGCGCCCCCTCCTCCCATAAGAGACTTCCAGATCTCTCTCTTTCTCATTTGTCTTTTTGCTGATTTCAAGGTGAAAATACACCTCCAGTTTCGATCCAAACGGAGAAATTTTGTATTTCTAGGCTGGCGGTTTAAAGATGAAGTTCTGAGAACTCCGGAGGGACTCATCAGGGCAAGGGAAGTCAGGCTGACTGGGAGATCTCAGGGTTGATGAGGACCCTAACATGAATGGGCGGGCCCTTAGAAATTCGAGTGGAATCATGCTTTGAGAGTGAAACTGCTGAGAATCAGTGCTTTATGAATGAGGTGATTGTCACCTTCAGGGAATTATAAATGTGTACTGATGGAGACTTGGCATTAAGGCCAGATCAAGCGGCTAGATAGGGTTTATTCCCAGGAGTAGACTCATTGAGAAGACCCCCTAGTTGTCTTAAGCAATGCATGGAAACGGTACTTATGGGAAAGGTGTGAAGATGGCGTGGAAGACTTGCAGGTGAGAATCAGCCCAAGTGGGAAACATAGCCTGCCCTCACAAAATTGCTGGACTGTGGTGGATAGGAATTTCCTTTTATCAGGCCTAGACTGCTTGAGTGAACCATTCTTCGAGAACATTCAGTTCCCTTTTTTACTTCTGTGCTTACAACCTGAATACTGAATTGGTTTCCCATGCCTTTGCCATTGTTAAAGAGGTGTGTTTACTGATGGATACAAATGCATCAGTCAGGAGAAAGAGCCAGTTCTAGAGCTGTCTGCAGAGAAGTCAAGACTGTTAGCTATGGTCAACCATTCCAGTGTTACAGCAGATTTTATGGGCCAAACGTGGTTTCTTATACCTGATCTAAATCTGTTTTGTTTCTAAGTGAAGGTAGTACTACTCCATATGATCCCCAACTTTCAATAACATAAAGGCCTCTATGTATGAATGAGACTACCATAGGAGCTGGATAAACTCTACATGGGCAGAGGCATAGGAGTCCCCGGTCTCTCTGCTTGAATGGAAAGGAGAGGAGGAAATGTGTTTCTGATGTCCAGAGTTAAAATTCATCATATATTTTGCCAAAGAATTAATGTTATATCTGGTGATTAGGGGTAGTTCATTAGTCATTATCAAACATTCGTCAGGCACTTACTATGTACCATTTACTGTGATAGGTAGGCTCTGAGGAGACATTGGTGGGCAAAATCTGACATGGCCTCTGCCCTTAGTGAGCATTTGGTCTAATGTAACCAATATTGGACAAGACCTCACTTGAACAACACAGCTGTTCCAGAAAGTAAATAATTTTTTTTTAAAAACAGTAGATAAAATAGTACCAAGCTGATACACCTAAGCTCATGCATTTGACACTAAAACCCACAGGCTCTCAGAGCCTGTTTGGACAGTTTTAATGAGCTTTATCCGGCTTTCTAGCTCATAGTAGCCAAGAAGCAGCAAATTAGAAAGGAGAGTAATTGCATAGGATTACTGAGAAAAGTGGAATACAAGTTGATGGTCTAAAAATTAATTATAAAGAGGAGGCACCAAAACACAGCACAATAGGCTGGATCCCTTGAATACAAGGCATTGTTTTCTTGTATGTTATATAACATTCTTGTTTTATGGAACTTTAACAGTCATTATGTAGAAAAGAGTTAAATGGGAAACACAGGGTTGGCAAATTAAACTGGATTCTTTGCTGTAGAACTTCTCAGTTTAATTAATAAGGCCTGAACTCATTTTTCTTGGAGGATGCCTCCAGAACAGTATTCTGCAGCACATGCTTGGGGAAATGCTGGTATAAACATCAGGGTAGCAGTGTGCTGGGCCGTACTGGTGTTTAGATTGGTGATGCCAAGTCAACATAAGAGTGTGAGTTATGTTTAGCACACAGTATTTAAGGAGGCATGGAGGAGAGATACACAGTAGTTTTCTATCAAAATGCCTAAACATTTTGGAATTCTAAGAAGTCTGGAGAGTATGTCTCCTGTCTGATCTTTATTAATGTTGGATACATGAAGCATTACTGTACTTGAACTGTATCTTAGATTGTTTTGTGGTAAAAAGGCTTTTCCTACTTGACTGAGTCCCTGGCCCTATTTATAACATTCTTCCATGAACCGATATGTTCTGAGTTCCCAATAGCCTATTTACAAATGGAATTTTAGGATATCACATATTTGTAGATGGAAACAACTAAAACAAACAATCTGACCACTGTTAAGTGTTTTGAAGTAAGTTCCAAAGAAGAAATTAGTGCACATTAAATTTCTAACCTGTTAATGTCCATTCATAGTCTTCTCTATATAAATTCAATATGATTTTTATGAAGTGTATACATACAATCCTGTGATCCCTTTTCCTTTATTAATACTTTATGTAAATATTTCTGATATATACATATGTGTTATTTTCCTTTTATTTATAGCTTTGTGATATTTCATTGTGTCAATAAACTATAATTTGCTTAATAATTGATTAGCAGCAAGCTTTGTCCCCATGAGCAGGTCTGTGTATCTGTGAACTTTTTTTTTTTTGAGCACAGAAATGTTTTCTTCATGTTAATTTTCAAGCCATAATTTTAAAGAACTCTTAGTTTTCTCCATTTCTTCTACATTTTGACTTTTATACACAATTTCATGAGGTAATGCCAGCTGTCATACATATTCTTTAATTTTGTTCTTTTCCTTCACAGTTAAAGGCCTGTGGCCTGGTTTACGTTCAGTGAGTACTACTGAGGCTAGCAGTAGTCTGTGGCTTTTGTCAGGCTTAATGACTTCCAGCTTTCTTTAATTTGGATTATGATTTTACTAGCCCTTTCATTTTTATATTTTGCATTCATTTTAATTTAAAAAGAGACAAACACCAAACAACAAGATAATTAAATGCGCAAATACTGTTGTATCAACTAAGATAGTGATGATGCCCCAAAAGACTGGTTGATTGTCAAAAAGCACCACCATATAACAACTAGAAATATTCTTTAGTAAGTTAAGTGTTGGAGAGATGAAACTCAAGGACTAGTTTAATGTTTTCTTAGTTGAAATAACTTAAGGTGGTCCTTGATTTATGGCCATTTATTGGGTGATGCTAGAAGTATTTATAATGAAGTAAGCTGCTTGCTTCCCTCCTCCTGAATTCTCTGCAGGTTTTCCCTCACCTCAATTTAAATGGGGTTTGCCTTTACTTATTTCTGGAATATTTGGTTAAAATTATGGTGAAAAAAATACTTTTTATTCTCCATGACTTGCAAGCCTAACCATATTTATTTTCTACAGCATTTCTTTATTTAGAGCTGTCTGTCTGCATTCTGATTGGGAACATTGGGATCATTTTCATCATGCCAACAGTAGTGGTAATGGATGTGTCCCTTTCCATGACCCGACCTGTGTCTGTCGAGGGGTCTGAGGAATATCAGCGCAAGCACCTCGCAGCCCATGGTTTGACAATGCTGTTTGAGCACATGGCCACAAATTACAAACTTGAGTTTACAGCCCTTGTGGTTTTTTCATCGCTCTGGGAACTGATGGTGCCCTTCACAAGAGATTATAACACCCTACAGGTACAAAAAGGAATGAGTTAGTGTATGTACAGGGCTCAAATTTATAGGGAGGAAAAAGTGTCATATTGTCCTGAATATTTTGATAAGTCTGTGGCCAAAGTATCTAAGCATAGCTATAAAACAAGTATTCACAACCAGCACGTTTTATGCCTTTTGGTAGAGCTATGAGTTAGAACTGGGTTGTTGCCTTTTTGACTCTTGATTTTCTTGAATTCTCTCAGGATATAGTGCCCCATTCCCTACAGTTTAGGATCTTTAGGTTCAACACTTAACTTCTTTTGCTATAAAACTTGAGGAGATAAAAAATAGCCTTTTCTTATAAAAACTTATTCTAGAGTAATTCAAAATTCTATTTCCTCTCCAACAAATAGCCTTTGATTTACAGATGCCAAGGAATTACAATTTTTAAAACTCAGTTGATAGATGTTATCTTTCAAAGATGTCATCTGTGATATACCCAAGAATTTACTTTCTGACAACACCTCTAAATCATTAATATTTCCATCAGGGCCTAGCACAGTGCCTTACCCATAGTGAGCAGACTAAGTGTTTTTAGAATTAAATTGAGTAGTTTAATAATTGCTAGGCAGTCGAGGAATTCAGGATCAATGTAGTTTGATTTTTTAAATATAAGTAATAAAATTTTGTTAAATCATTCCTTTTATTATCTCATATTTTTAAGTGACTCAAAAGCTTTTTTTTAAAGTTGCACTGCCTTTTTTATAAGTGAGTAAGCTAAGGATTTTGGATGTTCAGCAGTTCTGAAATAGAGAATTGCTGTATAAATACTGCAGAGTAATTGTTAAGACCAGGAGTCCTGGAGTTAGTGACTGGGTTCAGATTTAGACTGTGCCACCTCTAGATATGAGACCTGGGAAAGTGACCTAATCATTCTGTACCTTAGTTTCTTCATTTTAAAAATAGATTAATAATCTATAGGGTGTTGTGATTAAATGTACTGAAAATACCTAGAATGGTGTTTAGGATATAGTTAGTACTCAAATTTGTCATTTTTGTGATGTGTTCAAAAGTTCTTTATTTTAATTATTTCTGTTAAGGTCCACTTCTAAAGATAGAAACTTAGTGTCCTGTTCAGTCTCACCTCATAAGAGGCAGAATGAAGGGAAGCTCTTTTAGTTATCTTTTATAGTTGAGGAAGTCTGTTTTACTGTTTTCCTTTAAGAACTTATGCTTAGGGGCTCTCAGAAACAATTTCCCCTGTGTAACATTCATGCTTTGAATTTTTATGTTGTTTTCTAATCACAAAACAGTAAAGAATAATGAGCAGTTTTATCTTTTATTCAATCAGGAAGCACTAAGTAATATGGATGATTATGATAAAACCTGCTTGGAGTCTGCATTAGTTGGCGTTTGCAACATTGTTCAGCAAGAATGGGGTGGTGCAATTCCTTGCCAGGTAATGATCAGTTCTTTTTCATTGCCCTAAGTTAAAAACATTAACCACTGAGGTGCCTGGACTTTCTTCAAGCTCTGGCACAGCATGCATTGTAATTTCCATAAACTACGTTATATACTATTCAGCACTAATACGCTCAAAAAGCAACACAATTATGCCTTATGGAAAGCATTCTCCTAGTAAATTGACTTCTTATAAACTCGTATTGTTTGTATAAAACACAAAGGGCTCATAGTGGAATTTTAGATCATTCCCTGGAAGAGGTGATTATAATTTTTTGAGTGATAGAATTGTAAACATCAGTACAATATAGCCTATCTTCATTATCTCAATGTAGTATTTATTCAGCAGACTTTTAACCATCTCAACTATCTGAGTTATCTAAAAAGTGAGGAGTTACGAATGTCATAAAATCAGTTGCTCTTTACTTAGGATCCACAGTATATCCACATTAGAGCATCAAATCAGAGCAGAGTGGTAGCAGAAAAAGAGAATTGTAAGTTTGCTATACACAGGTACTTTGAGAAGTAGTAGCGTATTTTAAAGGAGAAAAAAGATTGCTAAAAGGAAAATCATAATACCGTAGTCTACAACAGGAATCAGCAAACTTTTTCTGTATTTTAAGCTTTGCCGGTATCTATGGCAACTCCTCAGCTTCAGTGTCATAACATGAAAGCAGCCATAGATAATAAGTAAATAAATGGGCATGGCTGTGTTCTGGTAAAACTTTATTTACAAAAACAGGCAGTGAGCCAAAGAGTATGATTTGTATTACA
This sequence comes from Pteropus vampyrus, assembly GCF_000151845.1. NCBI lineage: Eukaryota > Metazoa > Chordata > Mammalia > Chiroptera > Pteropodidae > Pteropus > Pteropus vampyrus. The sequence goes on from NW_011888866.1 coordinate 117,314, forward strand.
GGGTCAAAAATAGGATTCCTCAGTAGTGTCAGTGGCATCACTGGTATTTATTTTTTAATTAAAAATAAAATTATGGTTGCCTGGGAGTGAAGGAAGGGTAGGAGTTGACTCAAATGAAGCAGAAGTGGTTACATCATTGAAAGCAGTTGTTGGAAATCATAGAACTATATACTAAAAAAGTGAATTTTATTGTATGTAAATTATCTCAGTAAACTTAAAATTTTTTAAGTTGCTTTTTCTTATTATAAAACTACTCATTTTTGTATAGTATGAACTTGTGGATAAATGAAGATCCTGAGCTACTACTAAAAGGTTAAATCAAATCACTAGTGGATACTTACTAAAAAAGCTAGTAAATGCCTTTTGATCAATTTCTTTTAAGAAATAAAAATGTTTGGCACCTTACTTTGTAAACATTGTTTATTTAGTAAGTCAGCATACAAAATATCTAATTTCCTAACAATATACTGAATAAACAAAGTTTTGTTGTCAATATTTACTGAACTGGAAGCTAGTAGGTAGCACAGTAGTTTTAGAGAAGAATCTCAGAAAATATGTGCACCAGAAAGACATCTGCCTTTTCATGTTTTTTATTTCTTTGCAAAAAGGAAGAACCTGAATTTGAGATGTATTGTATCCTGAGGGCAAGGGGCTGAGCCTGAATTCACTGAGACTTGCTTGATGAGTTTTGGGGTGAACAGTCTAAAACACTAGACTAGAAGTGAAAGTTATTAGTGATTGTTTTTATAATTAGTTACTATCATATGGATTTGTTTTAATATAGAATTTTTTTAACCAACTTTTTAGACAGCTGGACTGTCTTCATTATCTGAGTAAAATCTATCTCGTTTTGACATTACATGAAATATTTCATTATCATACAGTATCTGAAGAAGCTAGTGGCAGAAGGAAATTATTATAAAGCAATTATTGGTACCTAGGAGAAATTATCTTGTAGTCAATTGACTGTCTTCCCAAAATTGACATTGCTCCAGGGGACCTCCATTAAGCATTCTTGGGCTTTAGAAGTAAGTGCCAACCTTGGTACTTCACATAAAACAACCACCTAATACTGCCTTAATGGTCTATTATTATCGCGTTAGTAGGATAGGCTAGGGAGACCAAAAATAATCCTCCCCTGGAATGCTTGCAAAGTCTGCGCCCTCCGACAAGATCACTTTGAAGCAATGAGGAAAAGAAAATGCTTTCTAACTACTGTCTATCGTTGGTAATTTTGAAGGCTTTTTCAAATTGCAGGTTAAGAGTGCATTTTAAAGGTCTTGTATGGTTAAATGGCTTTTATAAACACATTTTTAAAGCAATTGTCATCCTACTTGACCAGGGGTAGAGTTTGTCATCTTTGTCATCAAAGTTCAGACTTCTGTGCTGATACTTCTTAGGAACACATGTAAAATAGGTCCTCGTGCCATTTTTGACATCAGTGCCTTAGGTGCCACCTCCTTATATAAGAGATAGGATTCTAGCTTTAATATAATTAACTAAGAGTTATGAATGTTTTTGTCCTTTTTTTTTTAAGTGTTCATAGGTAGGTACTTTTTAAAAAAAAGTTTAATTAGATAAAATACAGTAAAATGCATAGATGTTAAGTAAACAATTCACTGAGTGTTGACACATACATGCACTTATATAACCCCTGCTCCAGTGAAGACATAAAACATTTCCATAACCACAGTTTCCTTATGCTCCTTTCTAGTCACTGTCTTCCCCATGCCCCACAACCCCTGTTTGATTTATCTTAGCTTTGTTTTATCTGTTCTAGAACTTCATATAAATAGAATCATACAATGTGTCTATCATCTTTCACTTCACAAATTTTTTGAGATTTATACACATTGCTCGTATCCCTGCAGAGGTAGATTTTTCAGTGTAAATGCAATTAGAGAGAAATGAAAACATTGCTAAATGAGACTGCTTTAAATGAGTATGTTATTTTATATACAAACTTTCTCTTGCTTTTTGCAAACAGGTTGTTCTGGTGACAGATGGCTGTCTTGGCATTGGTAGAGGGTCACTGCGGCATTCCCTAGCTACACACAGTCAACGAAGTGAGAGCAACAGGTTTCCACTACCTTTTCCTTTCCCATCTAAGTTATACATCATGTGCATGGCAAATTTGGAGGAGGTAATGCTTTTTAGCTAAGTTCTTTTTAGTTTGATTAGATACATTTTAGAACTCAGTTATTTTTTAGTGTGTATATTCCATGAGTATCATATTGCATGTACTATAACATTGAACTCCACTGGTTTCAGTTGAGGCTGGTCACTAATTGTATTTGAAAAGACTCAAGATCTCAATGTCTTTGAAAGTTCAGAGTGTTGCCCCAGCTGTTTCCTGAGATGGTGTTAAATATTTCCCTCATTTAGGAATTTTCATGTCCATCCCACAGAAATGTTTACAGGAATGTGCTTTGATTTTTTTGGTAAAGTAATACGACTGATGCATGTTTTATTAAACTTTGCTTCCTGATTTTTTCGTTTACTCAGGAACATTAAACCTTTCTTGACTTCATATTTTCTATCTGTAAAATGTAGATAATAATGGTACTTACCAAAAGATGTTAGAAACACTTTGGAGGGAAGATATTGTATAAATACCTACCATGGTCACCTCTGAGAATCTTTGCAGAACTGCTTCTGAATGACATAGCTCTACTGGTATCATTTTATATGACATCCCTCTTTGGTAACCTTGAGTCAAAATTGTTATATTTTCCTTCGCACATGGTTAAAAACTCATCTATTATATTTATTGTCTGTGTTTTTGTGATGGGTATGACCTCAATGTGCTGATAAAATGGCATTTCATGCCACTTTAAAGGGGTCATCTGTTTTGCTTTGTAGCTTCAGAGCACTGATTCCTTGGATTGCCTTGAACGTCTCATAGACTTAAACAATGGCGAAGGGCAGATTTTTACTATTGATGGCCCCCTGTGCTTGAAAAATGTACAGTCTATGTTTGGGTGAGTATATACTTGAGGTTTTTTGCCTTCTTACAGTCCATTATAATTTGATAGCCAGCAATAGTAATCTATTTTACTATTTCTAATTGTGTCATTTTATTTTCCCCAAGTTGTACTTTTTTTGGATAAAATACTTGGTAGTAGTGATTTTTAAAAGTTCATTCCCTTTTAAATTAAGCATGACTAAATCTATAATGCCTATAGATACTGACTTCCTTATAGTGACTCAAGCAATTTGAGAGATTAACTTGGTTTGGGGCTTTTCAGAATTGAAATTGCCTCACCAAAAAATGTCAGATTTTGTTCTATTTCACAAACGATCACATCGTTTTGGAGTCAACTCAAAAGGAAATCTAACTTAGCATATTGAAAAAATTACTTGAAGAAAATTATGTGTATCATAGTATTCTTCCTATAACAATTAATCATTATATTCTAGAAAACTGATAGATTTGGCATATACTCCTTTCCATGCTGTTCTCAAGTGTGGCCACCTAACCGCTGACGTGCAAGTCTTCCCCAGGCCAGAACCTTTTGTTGTAGATGAGGAAATCGATCCTATCCCTAAAGTCATTAACACAGGTAACTTTTTTTTTTTAATTTCCTTCTTAGTTCTTCTGTTTTCCTGACTTTTTCCTAACCTCTGACTTTTACTCTTCCCTCTCCAGGAGGGTGGAAAAGAAATGTAAATTCCAATACTAGGGTGCTGTTGTCATCAGTTATACACTTTGGGTGGGAGGATGCATTGCCTAAGAGGTGGCAGATTAGTGGTCTTTTGTGGTGATGGTGAGGTCATGAGTTAAATGTCCAATCCTAGATAATTATAACAACAAATTACTAGAGTTGGAAATCATGGCCAGATTCATTAGCATTGAAGTCCTTGAAGTACTTCTTAATAGATACTAAGATTAATTAGCATCATAATATTGAGGTCGTATATGAAGGATAGACTTGGCTGTGTGACTCTTGTATGATCCTGGACAACTCACTTCCCCTTGTTCTTATTGGCTACATGAATGGAATCTCTAGGTGATTGATGGTCTCTAAAGTCTCAGCTCTGATATACTGTACCTCTCTAGCCCTGTTGCTTATATTATAACTAAAATAAAGCTATGTGCCATGGTTTTTACCTGGTTCATGTTGCTGGTTCTGTGCTTCGCTGAGATTGGCGAAGTGAAGAGTCAAAAGTAACAGGAATAGTGGAGAGGAGAGTTGTCTCCTGTTAGAGGGTGTACTCCTTGAGTTGCGGGTACATATTAAACCTCATTGTTTCAGTCACCATTGCACCATCAGCATTGCACCATTGCTCCATCGCCTAATATAGTGTCTGATGCTTAGTAGATATTGACTCAGTAATTGTTCAGTCAACAAATGATTCAGATTAAGTGCACAGTAAATGTTCATTTCATTACTTTCTTTAGCTGAGTAATCAGCTAATCTGAGAAGCAGATTTCCTGATATGTTAGAAGTACAGTGTACTCACCATGAGCTTGATTTTTAAAAAATTGTTTTGAGAATATCAGTGTGTGTATGCTTGGAAGAAAGATTGAAAAGCAATTCAATAAAGTATTAATAGTGGTTTCCTTTAATGATGAATAATGAGCGACTATTTTTCTGCTTTACAATTTTAATGTTTTCCAAGTTTTTATACTATTTATATAATCACAAAAACTTTTAAAAAGTACTTTGGGTTACAACTTTTATTTTTTACTTATTTTGGGTTTTCAACAAATATTTTTGGTCATAAATAATAGGCTTCTATAAAACAAAGAAATCATTTTCATGTTTGTACTGCTATGTTGGTTTTTTAGAGAATGTGTTTCTTTCTCAGGGAAACATTTTTAATACAATGGCTTTATCCTCCAAGGATGGCTACTTGGAGTTGTTGAGGAAGTGTTTGACTATGACGCTCCCTGGTGGCCTGAACATCCCTGATTATAGAGGGATTTGACCTTTTAAGCTTTTGCTTTGGCTGGGGACCTGGCCTCATAAAAATAAAGTCTAAGCTATTTGTCATATAACTTAAATTCATTAAATAAAAAACAATTATCCTTATTTCCTCAGCTTCCTAAATATAAATTTATTAGAGTTATCCAAAGAAGCTTCTAATAACCTCCCTAGTCATCATATTTGAATTCCCTACTTGAATTAAACATTGTGTTTGTGAAATCTAGCACATAGAAAATTATGTACTTTTCTATAGCACTAATTAGTTCTATGTTGATTCCTTTTCAGATTTGGAAATAGTGGGATTTATTGATATAGCTGATATTTCAAGTCCCCCAGTTCTGTCCAGACATCTGGTCCTACCTATAGCACTTAACAAAGGTGAGTTCTCTTCCTATTCTCGTGATACATATGAAGCATCTTATTGTCTAAAGTTATTTTTAAATGTTAGTAGGATAGCTCATTTTGCAGAATTTGGGGGAAAGGAATGGTTACAGGATTGGACCAGATTTTTAAAAATGGAAGGTTGCCTAATATACTAGAAAACTAGTTTTGCCACTTTACACTACGGAAAATATCTTGACACATAGTTACTGTGTTTTGTTTTGTTAATTTATAGTGGAAGTCCTCTTTAGAGATGAGAATGCTTAGTCCCTTATCCAGAGCTCTGCTGAAAAAGCCCAGGTTGTCCTCAAAGGTTGCCTGATAAATGTGGAGTCAAATATAGCTTCATAAGGGAGAGAATTTACATTTGTTCTGTTCCAGTGCCTAGCACATAGTAGATATTCAGAAAATACTGTTGAATGAATAGATGAATCTAGCCTTTTGTGCTGCTCATTACTTCAGAATAAAGTCATGTCTCCCAAAATTCAACATCTTTCTGAAGAATGTTAGTCTCTAGCACTTTACACTTCTCATTTCTCTGTTCTAGGCTGATCCTCCACTTTATATTCACCAGGTTTCTCCAAGAAGTGTATACAGTTAATCAGGTTTTTACTCACTGAGTGATGATCAAATTTTATGTATGCCAGTTATGTCAGTTGGAGAGTTGGGTATTCTCTAACCCGCAATCACACATTCACAGATAGAATCTTAATATGTTCTCACAGATGGCTTATTGTGATCGTAGTGTTTTAATTTACTTTATTGTTCTTGATATTTATAATAACCAGGTTTTCCTTATTTCTAAGGTCCTGGTTGGAGGATTCTTGCATACCCATATATATTGCCAAGAAAAGTGGGGAAAATGAAGAGTTTGTGTAAGGAAACTGGAAAGAAAAGTATGGGAAGGCAGAATGAGGCCATATTGTAAGGGCTGTTAAATGTCAAGCTAAACTGGGCAAATTCTTCCTATTGAAGGAGGAAGTCTTTGAATGAAATTGAGCAGACAGTTCCAGAGTGAAGTTAACTGTAGGAAGATTTATTTGTCAGAAGAATATATGAGAGACTGGAGTTGGAGAGTCAAGAAGTTTATGGAGTAATCACCTTTTACCTTTGGGGGGTGCCCATCCATGTGCTGCCTGAAGGCTGTCAGCTGAGAATGTTCTTGACATCTCTGAATCTATGGTTCTGTTTAAATGGTGCCTGAAACCCCCAGGGAGCAGCCAGTTGAGTGTCCTGGTAGAAATTGTGGAAAGCTGATTTTTTTTTTTTTTTTTTGGATAGCAGCTTCACTGAAGTATAATACCATTTACTTCACCAATTAAAGGGTACAATTAATTAGTTTTTAGTATATTTACAGAGTTGTGCAACCATTACCACAGTCAGAGAATTCGAATTTTAGAATTTTCACTACCCCAAAAAGAAACCCTTTAGCTATCAACCCCTAGCCTTCCATCTCCCTCAGCCCCAGATAACCACTAATATCCTTTCTGTCTCTATAGATTTGCTTCTTCTGGATGTTTCATATAAATGGAATTCATATAACATGTGAAAACTGATTTTTATGTGGATGTAGGAAGACAGGAATATGAGTTTTTCTTGTTACATATTCTTTTATAACTCCATGTATTTTCCTTCCAAAGCTAGAAACAACCAAGAGTATAATTGGGGTTTGGGATTTTTATAGTAATCTCAGTCTGACCTGTTTTCTTTTTACAGAAGGCGATGAAGTGGGTACTGGCATAACTGATGATAATGAAGATGAAAATTCAGCCAATCAGATTGCAGGCAAGATACCCAACTTTTGTGTCCTGCTCCATGGCAGCCTAAAAGTGGAAGGAATGGTAGCGATAGTTCAATTAGGGTAAGAAACTTTGTTTACCTTTGGTTAAGTGAAAGGGAAAATCAATTTACAAAGTGAAATATTTCCCAGACTTTTCTGAAAAGAAAATAGAAGGGTCCTTGTCACCTTTTTCCTTTCTCTGCCATACCCTTCCCACCTGCTATCACCTTCTAAACTCTTTAAATTATCCCCTAGAATAAGTACAGAGCGAGCCTATTAATTATATTGCTTTTATATTATATCTTTTCTTAGTTTTCCTCTTTCTTAGTCTATCTAGGAAACTTGGGTTCAGTTACAGCAATGCTACTAACTTGCTATCGGATCTTATGCAGTATTCATAAACTATAAAATGAGGAGGTAGAACTAAATGAAAAAAGATTCTGATGTCATTCATTGAACATTTTACTGTGTGCCAGGCATTCCTCTAGGCACTTTATGTGTATTAATTCATTTAATCCCTCACAACAACACTATACAGAAGGTATCAATATTATCACCATTATATAGATAAGGAAACTGAGGCTTAGAGAGGTCAAGGAACCTGCTCAAGGTCACTCAGCTGGTAAATGAAAGAGCCAGGATTCTTACCCTTGCATTCTGACTCTAGAGTCCATGCTTGTAACCACTTTGCTATATTCCTTCCCTATGAGGAAAGCCCTTCTAGCTTCCACATTCACTTGCAAAACTATCTGCTTCCCATTCTATAATACCTGTTAGGAAAGAAGAGGCGACTGATCATCTTCTAGCCATTACCTGGGGTTGACTGATATAGAAGATAAAGAGGTTAGGAGTCCTCAGAAGAAGCATGGCTCCATTTCTGCTTTAGTTAATATTCCAAAAGGAAGAATGCAGTTCTTATTAGGTATTAGTTTACTGTATTTCTTGGTACCCAAGCTACTTGTACTAGCTCTGAATATGAGAATCACCTGGGACCCTTTGAGAAGTATGAGCAGAGCTGGGTGATGGCTTTGTGCTCTTTGTTGCAAGGGCTTCTGTATTGGTGCTGCTGTGAATGACTCAGGCTGTAGCTGAAAAGACCTGTAGCAGCCATTACTCCTCACCACCTGCAGCTACTTGCTGCCCTTGTGATTTTTTTCTCTTTTAAGACTGCTTTTGATTTCCATATCTATATAATTGAATAAGAATATGTCTCAGGGGAATGGTAATATTAGGAAGCAGCATTATGCATTTTCAGGTTTAGGATTTGGCTTTAGTAAAAGTAATACATTCCTATGTTGCTCAAGAGAAAAACACAGATTAGACTTATTTACCTTGACAATCCCAGGCTTGATGTTCTTCTGATTTTCCATCTTCTCTCTATCTAGTCCTGAATGGCATGGAATGCTCTACTCCCAAGCTGACAGCAAGAAGAAATCAAACCTCATGATGTCTCTCTTTGAGCCTGGCCCAGAACCTCTCCCATGGCTAGGGAAAATGGCACAGTTGGGTCCTATTTCAGGTATAACCCAGATCAGATTTTATTTATCTCGACTTTGTTTTCTCTCTGCTATTCTAAATGGCTCTGACTGTGCAGAGAGTTGTGTGATCGCCCTGATGAGTGTGCTGTGGTCTCTGATGCTAGATATGTACATGGAGAACCCCAAGAGTTTGATATTAGAACTTTTAACTGTATAGGTTAGGGCAGGGGTCCTCAACCCCTGGGCTGCAGACCAGTACTGGTCCATGTCCTGTTAGGGACCGGGCCGCACAGCAGGAGATGAGCAGTGAGCAAGTGAGCGAAGCTTCATCTGTATTTGCAGCTGCTCCCCAGCACTAGCATCACTGTCTCAGCTCCATCTCTGGTCATCAGGCATTAGATTCTCATAGGAGCACCGGTCCCTAGTGCCAAAAAGGTTGCTTTAAGTACATATAAACACTTATAGTGAAAAGCTGCTCTCCATAAACTTTTTTAGTGTAATTTTCAACCCAGGTAACTCCTAGTCATTCCTAGAAAATTTAATCCCCTTCCTTATTAAAACTTTTCCTTTGGCTTTCTCAACATTGCATTCCCTTGATACTTACCTTTTTCTTTAGCAACTTTTCTTTTTCTCCTCATCTTTTCTTCTTGCCTCATGATTCCCAAGATGTTGTTCTTTGCTTTCTTTGTGTTATTACTCTCTCCCGGTTATTTCATCAGCCGTTATGCTTCCTACTCCCCCAGATATATAACTCTAGTACTGCTTGATCTCTTCCTGGAATTTACATATTATATTCCCACTTCCTAGTTGGATCTCTCCACCTGGATATTCTGCCAATCCCAAGCTCAGTGTGTTTGTTATAGAAACCATTGACTCTCACCCTTTCCCTCCTAAACTGTTCTTTATTTTTTCTCTTCTTTCCGATGGATGCCTTTGTACTCTTAGGTACTCAGGCTCCAACTGTAGAGTCATCCTTGACTCATTTGGACCCATTTCAATTTCAGGAACATCTACCAAGGAGCCTATTTTATACCAGGTCCATGGGATACAAGAGTTAGCAGGAGTTGCTCAGTCTAGTGGAAAGTGGAATAATAAACACAGACTGACACAAGAGCAGAGTCAGCCTACAGGAGGGGATGATCACCTCTGCCTAGAGGACTCAGAAAAATCTTCACAGAGGAGTGACACCCTAGCTGAGTTTGGCAGGGGTGGGGAAGAGGAATTTGCTGAGCCAGTGAAAGAAGAAAGGGCATCCTGGACAAATGGAACACCTATACTAAAGAAAGGAGCGCTGGAGCACAAAGTGTAAGGATGGGAGGGCCAGATGGTAGGTTAGAGCAGGAATCCCCAACCTTTTTGGCACCAGGGATTGGTTCACTCACCTGCCTGCCGCTCACCTCCTGCTGTGCAGCCTGGTTCCTAATAGGCCATGACCCAGTACCGGTCCATGGCCCCGGGGGTTGAGGACCTCTGGTTTAGAAGTTGGCAGTGGCTAGAGCAGGGCAGGCCTCGTTTGAAATATGAAGAGCTGAGACTATTCTGCAGGTACTGGGAAGCCACTGAAGGGTAGTAATATGGTCACATCCTTCTAGCTGTAATGAGAACAGTGGAGATACCAGTTAGGAGACTTTGTATTCTGGGATTGGTGCCCCTGGAGTTGTGTAATATGGACAAAATTCAAGTGAGAGATAGTAAATTTGCATTTAGAAAGACAACTGTGGAGTGTGAATTTGAAAAGATAAAGTCCCGCAGTTAAAGTCTGATAGTCCTGAAGATGCGAAGGTGGGAACCAGAACAGGGGCAGTGGCTGAGGACAGAAAAGACGGGATTCATGTAAAAGATATTTAGGAGGTAGAATCAACAGTGTTTAGGCAGGAGAATGAAAGAGAACAGTTGAGAATGATCCCAGGATTCTGACTTGGGCTGCAGGGTAAAAGGTGGTACTATTAATTGAAACTGAACAGAGGAAGAAGAGTAGATTTGAGAAGAGCATCTTTTGTGCATGTCGTGTCTATGCTTATGAGATTTAGGTGAAGGTGCCTAGAGACAATTTCTGTAAGAGTCTGGAGTTCAGGAGAGAGGGCAGAGTTAGAAATATAATTTTTAGTTATAAGCATATCCCTCATAGTTAAAATGGTGAGAATGTGGGAGATTACTTAGAGTAATGGTTCACAAATTTGAGTTTTTGTGTACAAAAACAAACCTGGAGAACTTTGTAAAAATTCTGTTTCCTAGGCCCCACCTACAGAGATTCTAATTCAGTAGGTCTGGATTCAGGCCCAGAAACTTGAAGTTTTAATATTACCCAGTGATAACAATCTAGGTGATCCATACCACACTTTAAAAAATCCTAGCCTCAGGACAGTTTATAGATTAAGGAAAAAAGCCAAGGACCAGACCCCTAGGAAGAGCCACCTACCAGGGACAGCGGAAAAGGGCGTTAGTAGAGCAAAATGAGAAGGAATAGGCAGATAAGAGAGGAAAAGTAGTAGAAAGTGATGTTGCAGAAGCCAAGAAAATAGATACTCAAGAAGGAAGTACGGTGACATGGCCTACAATATCTTACACACATGCCTTTTGCCATTGAAGCCTAGAGAAGATTTTGATAGAACATAGGCCCTGGAAGCTAGGCCAAGGGTCAGCAAACTTTTTCAGCAGAGGGCCAGATAGTAAATACTTTAGACTTTGCAGACCATATGGTCTCTGTCATAACTACTGAACTCTGCCATTGTATCACAATACATAAATGAATGGGAATGACTGTATTCCAAAAAAATTTATTTATGGACACCAAAATTTGAATTTTATATAATTTTCATATGTTATAAAATATTATTCTTTTGATTTTTTCCCCAGTCATTTAAAAATATAAAAACCATTAACTCAAAACAGGAAATAGGCCATAGTTTGCCAGCTCCTGAGTTAGGATCCAGGGAGTGGGGTTTTAAAGCTCACACAGGGACCAGAGACATGTCTTTGGTTCCAAACAAGACAAGGAACTGACATCTCTGAGTAAAGCTGGAAATGTATGTCTACCCTTTCAGTCAGAGGATGATAAAAATTCTGATTGTTTCTACCTGCTTTTCTAGATATAAAGAAATTTAAAAGTTTCCCATGAGAAATTGAAGTCCAAGTCCTGTACCATGCAGATTGACACTATCTGAAGTGCAGACTTCTAAAACCAGACAGTACAAAAACTGGTTCTGAAGTGATGAAACCCTTGGTGCATCCTCCAGAAGCTAAAGTAATGACTCTAGGAATACCTCTACAACCCAGGGCAAAAGGACTTCTACAGAAAAAAAACTAATTCCCTCTGAAGATGAGTTCACGATTTGAAAAAAAGTTTCTGAGTCACATGAGGATTCTGTCTTCTTTGAAGGAAGGCCCACAGGAGGATTAGCACTTTGAGAACTTAATCTGAAGACACTGTAGAATTTAAATGATTAAAGAGGTTTAGAAAGGACTAGAAACCCAGAGGAAAGAAGAGGACACTATGAATCAAGAATCATTTGATCTTGACAGGTTATTGATGGTATTATTATAAGAGTAGCTTCAGTAGATGGTTAGCCAGGAGACAGGTTGAGGAATGAGTTAGAAATGAGAAAATGAAGATGACAAGATTGGCCACCAAGAGAAGAGAATTAGGGCAGTAATTCGAGGAGAACACAGGTCAGAGGAAGTTGTGTGTGTTAGGATGGAGATTCCACACCTTCATCTAGTCTCTCTCTAGTGTTCCTACATTCTTCTACCTTTTCGTTCTCACTGCTCTTGCCTTGCTGTGGCTTCTTTACCGTTTACTTAGCTCAGAGATCAGCTAACTGGCCTGGCCTGCAGGCCATATTAGCCCACTGCCTGTTTTGTAGGTAAAGTTTTATTACACAGGCACACTCATCCCTCATCCTTTTTCCATATTCTCTATAGCTGCTCTCTTGCTTCAGTGGCAGAGTTGAATAATTAGAACAGAGACCGTATCACCCACAAAGCCTAAAATATTTACTCTCTGGCCCTTTACAGAAAGTTTGCCGACCCATGACTGAGACTATTGTGATTGTTTTCACCACAGATGCCTTTCTGTAATCTAAGACAGTAGCTTCAAATTCCTTTCTGTCTGGCTTCCAACCTAGCAATACTTGGCTTGGTATATATATTCTTCATTCAAATTGAATTGCTGTTTTTCTGCCTTATATTTGTTTTTTTTTTCTCCCTCAGGGTCTGTTCTTTTCAGTGAGGATAGTAAGAGCTAACATTTTATTGGATTTAATTTTTGTACTAGGCACTGTGCTAGACACAATGAAATGTATCATTTCATTCTCACAACAGTCTTATGAGGTTGAGATTGCCATTATGGTAACAAGTAAAAATTGATAATAAAACCTACTTTAGAGGGTTGTGGAGAGAATTTATTGAGGCAGTGTGTAAAAAGAGCCTAACACAGTAGGCACATAATAATGGTAGAGCCTACTTTTTTTTATATTTATAAAATCCATTTATTTTTGTTTGTTTTTTACTATTAGTTATAAGTATACAGTACATTGGTTAGGCATTTACATAGTTTATGAAACGGTCCCCCTGATTACTCTATCTCCCCTCTGGCTCTACACATAGTCATTACCTGACTGCATTCCCTGATTCTGTGCTCCACTCCCCGTGACCATCTATCATTTATTTTTTTAATCAAAGCAAAGTATGCAAAATAGTACCATTGTTTATTCTTATCCCTCCTACTTCTAATTCTGTTCCTAGAGAAAACTACTTTTAACTTTTAATTGTTTCTTTTGGTATTTGCTTACATTTCTAAAGAATGTAAGTATGTAGCTATTTCTTGACTTTTTTAAAATTTTAATTGTCATTTTTTCACTTCTTAAGGATGACTACTTAGTTCTCTTACCACCACCATGCCTACCCATCCACCCAAGAAGCACATTTTTCCCTTCCTCTATCCTTCCAATGTGGTTATAGTGGGGTTTTGTTGTTGTTGTTGTTAAATCAGTATTCTGTACTTGTTAGATGATGTAAATGTTATTTACAACTAAGCCATGTGGTATACCAAGTTACATTTCCTTTGTTTTGCAACTCTTTGTCCCCTGCCCCAGTTACTTTTTTTTTATTAGATTTTTTCCTTTTTCCTAACAGGCAACATAAATGTATTCTAACTTCAATTAAAAAGAAAGCATATATTGGAAAGACACTGAGGTTCCTTAGAGACTCCAGGAAAAGAGCTGGGCAGCCAGCCTTCCTCTACTTTCTGTACTTTTCTTTCTTTTTTTTTTTCCTTTGTTGTTTTCTGTGTAGCTATAGCTAATTCCTACCTAAGTAAAATACACTCTTCAGATATTTTTGTCAGGTTTTTTTTTCCTTAGAGTCATCTCCTTTCCTCGTTTCATAAATGGACTGGTTGTTTTCTCAGCCTTTTGCCTAGTTCTCTTCACTTCTTTCCTATGGATCTCTGATATCATGAATCCTCCTGAGAAAAGGATACATAAGAAGTAAATGTTTGAAATCTTGCATATTTGGAAATATCTGTACTTCATCCCTTACACTAGATTGACAGAGTTTGGTTGAAATATTGAGGTCTAGGTTGGGAATCATTTTCCCTTTGAGTTTTGAAACATTGTCTGTTGTTTCTTCTGGCTTCTAGTGTTGCTACTGAGTCTTGTACCATGCTGGCTCTCTGTGCTTTCACTCTAATCTGTTCTCTGCACTCCTTGAGGTTCTTCTTTGTGCCACTGGTGTTCTGGATTTTTAGAATGATGTATGTCGTCGTTGTTCTCTTCATTTATTGTGCTGGGCACTCAGTAGGCCATTCCATCTGGCAATTCATATTCTTCATTCCTGGGAACATGAATTATGTCTTTGATTTTCCCCTCTCTAAATTCTCTGTTCTCCCTTTCCAGAACCTATGTTTATGATTTGTGTGTATGTGATTTTCTTCTACCATTTTTCTATTTTTTAATTTTTGTTCTACCTTCTGTGAGGTTATCTTCAACTCTATCTTGCAACTGTGTTTATTTATTTCTGCTGTCAGATTTCTTATTTCCAAGAGCCTCCTGTTATTTTTTCACAAATGCAGTATTTTCTGTCTGGTAAGCCAGTTACCACATACAGGTTCCAAACAGGCAGTACAAAATAGGCTATGATTACATGTTGAAATGTTTAGTACTAATAATGAGAACTGTAGGATAGAAAGATCTAGAGAAATTACTGTCTGCCAGAAAAAGTTGGGACAACTTTATAGAGAAGGTAAGGTAGTATCTTGACTTAGAATGTAAGTAAATATGGGTAGGTGAGAGATGGCACTGTTGAGTGATTGAAAAAGTGTCATTGGGACCAGGCCCACCTGAGTCACTGTGAAATCTGTGAAGGTCCAACCCCTCTGAACTTCAGTTTCTTCATCTTTAATAGAACTAATAATATTTACCCTCTAGTGTTGCTGTAAGGAGAGAAGTTGTTTGGCACACAGTTGGAATTTAATAAACATTCTTTCTAAGTTTCTTGGGGCCAGAAAAATATCTTCTGTAGCCATACTCCTAGCTTGCTACGCACTGGGGTCTTACTATAAATAATGAATGAATAAGTTAGTGAGGGAATAAATGAATGAGGAAAGGATTGCATTTCAGGCAGGGAAAATAACAAATAGTGGCAGGTAAGTTGGAAATAAGCATGTTGCATGGGAAAGGATTGTTGGGATCTTGGCCTTATTGAAAATGTTTATACAGAGACAAGTATTCATGGAAATATGTCTGGAAAGCTGGGTCAGTATTTTTTGGAGGGGTCGGGAAGAGGGACTGACAGATGTAGTGTGGGGCCAGTGTAAAGCATTTAAATTACTGACTAAATTGGGGTTAGAAAGCTTCTGGTTCAGTTAGTAAAACTGGGCTAATTCCAGTTTTCAACATGAACATTTGGGATTTAAGCTCCCTAACTTGGGAAAATGATTTCCACCCTGTCTACTCCAGAAGGTGTAATAATAAGGATAAAATAAGACAATAGATGTTAATATGCTTTATAAGTTTGTGCCAGAGTTTCATTGGCTCAAGAAGCCAGTAGAAAAACCCTTGTTTATCCATGTGGCTATAAAACTAACATGGCTTTAATTCTTTGGAAGCAATAACCTAATAAGCTGTAATAAGGTGGCGTATGTTTCAACAAAAAGTATTTTTCTCCTTGCCCTTTTCCTTAATTTGGCCATATATAATTTTTCTTTTTAATTTTCTCAGTGCCTAGACCTATGCTGTCTAATCCAGTAGCCACTGGCCACATGAGGCTATTTAAATTTAATTTAATTAAGTAAAATTTAAAATTTAGTTCCTCAGTCACAGTAGCCACATGTCAAGTGTTCAGTGGCCACTTGGTCTAGTGGTGGCCTTTTTATCATCACAGAAAGTTCTGTTGGAGAGTGCTGGGCTAAACCTTATAGAACTGCAGTGTATGTACTTATATATTTTTAAAATAGTACTTTAGTATTATTGTATTAGTTTTATCCTCTCTGACTTTAATTTATAAAACAGATAAAAGAAGCTTCTTTCTTTAAAAACATTAAGTTATGTTTTACTTACATGAACCTTGGATGATTATTTGGTCTCCTCCATCAGTAGCTTTCTATTGAGAGCAAGTTCCCCAACCTGACTAAAGTTAATGGATTGTCTTAATCAGGGAAGTATCAGGATGTGGACGATTGAATAATTCAAAGAGCTTCTAGCCTAATTGGAAATGTAATTGATTGTGTTTTGCCAGATGTCATTTCAAGAATGTCTTTTTCTTTTAAGATGCTAAAGAAAACCCTTATGGTGAAGATGACAATAAGAGCCCATTCCCCCTGCAGCCCAAAAACAAACGCAGTTATGCCCAGAATGTGACTGTCTGGATCAAACCCAGTGGCCTGCAGGTAACATTACTATTCACATTGCTTTCCACTAGGGACAGGAGGAAGGATTTTGACAGGCAGGCAGACATTTGATTTTATTTTCCTTTCTTTTGATACTTAGTAATTCATTTACTTTTAATGTTTGTCATTATTTCCAAAAAGGATTTGAGGTGGCCTACAGTAAAACGCGTATATCATTTTTTACAAAATCATTTTTTACAAAATTTAGAGCAATATAAAACCTAGAGGAAGAGGGGAGACAATTGTGCCAGGAACCCAAGGCAAAATGATAATTATATTTGTGCTATTTGGCTCTGAGCTTCCCACTACCAAGATCAAAAAAGAAACATGTAGGATTTTGTGTTAGGTAGCTATGACTGATAAAAGGAAGCATGTCAGTTTGTGTTGAGAGAGACATTTTCCTGGCATTGAATTTTAAAAATGTAAAATTTTTAACATGCTGAGGCATTGAATAACATAATGGATGTGATTACTTCCATCCCCACAGTAGAGCCTAAACCATAGTATTACATAGTAGGTAACTGCACATAAACACTTCCATGGGAAGCCAAGATTATACTGTTATCAAGGTATGCTACTTTCAGGAAAGGTATGCAGTGACACTTCTCCCATTGACGTAAAGTCATTTATATCTATTTTTAAAAATCATTTATCTTCTTTTCTCATTTGAGTACCATTTTTTTTCCTTTGTTTCTCTAGTGTGTCCAGCTCAAGTTAGATGAGAAGAGCAGTCAGGCCACCAGAAGTAGCTTATGTTGATGGCATAGTCTCTTCTAGCCTCCTTTTCATAAAGACTAGATACATCCTGCCATGACGAAGGGGGCAGAGATCACTTCTCTTTGTTGGAAAATCATGTTCTCCCTCTTTCCTGCCATCCCTTATCCCAGTACTTCCCTATTGGAAAGATTTCTTCTAAAGTTTTCTGAAATTATTTTTTAAATTTTATTTTGGTCTGGGTATATATTTTTTTATTGTGATGAAATACACATAACATTTACCATTTCAAATATTTTAAAGTATACAATTCAGTGTCATTTAGTACAATCACAGTATTATACAACCATCACCACTATCTAGTTTCAGAACATTTCATTACTCTAAAGGAAACCCTGTGCCCATTAAGCAAGTCACTATGTTCTCATCTTTCCCTCGGCCCTTAGCAACCACTAGTCTACTTTTTGTCTGTATGGATTTACCTATTCTGGGTATATCATATAAATGGCATATATAATACGTGGCCTTTTGTGTTTGGCTTCCTTCCACTAAGCATAATGTTTTCAGCATTCATTTGTGTTGTAGCATATGTCAGTACTTCACTCCTGATGATGGCTAAGTAATGTTCCATTATATAAATATGTCAAATTGTGTTTATCTGTTCATTCAGTTGATGAGCACTTGGATTGTTTTGGTTATTATAAATAATGCTGCTATGAACATTTAACAAATTAATTTTTTTTTTCTTTTGTTGCTCTGCTGTTGCTGTTGTAACTGAGAAATGATAGCCAAATCCAAGGTCATAAAGATTTACCCCTATGTTTTCTTATAAGAGTTTTATAGTTTTAGCTCTTATGGTTAGGTCTCTGCTTTATTTTGAATTACTTTTTTGCATATGGTGTGAAGTAAAGGTCTAACTTCATTCTTTTGCATGTGGCTATCTAGTCCTAGCACCATTTGTTGAAGGGACAGTTCTTACCCCTATGGAATGGTCTTGGCACCCTTGTCAAAAAGCAGCTGGCAATGTATGTATGGGATTTCTGGATGTGTTTTTGTGAGACAATTTCATTTCTGTCACGAAGGAATTTATTATCATCAAGCATTTTGAAGGAAGGAGGGGCTTTAATAATGTTGAACAGAATGGTGACATTAACTTAGAAGGGATCCTCATCTTGACACTGTGGCTCTGTTCTCATTTTCATTTTTTTAAATGTTTAGAGCCTTCCTTTTGTTTTCTTTCCCCTTTTATCATAGATTTCTAATGTTGAATTCTTTTTACCTTTGATAGACAGATGTACAGAAGATTTTAAGAAATGCAAGGAAACTACCTGAAAAAACACAGACATTCTATAAGGTAAAACTACCAGAATTACAGTGGAAGAGGGTAGGCCAGGCACTATTATGTACCAAAAATAAATGGTTCACAATTGTGTGGGGTAGCAGAGGGAACATGGATAGGAATTAGAAATGTATGGCTTGTGCTTTCAGTTTTTTTCATCAGTAAAGTCAGTAGAAGTGATGGGTCCATAGCTACCCTAAAATACAAGAATGACAAGTGTTTAAATGGCTCAATTCTGTGTTGGTGCTGCTGTGAATGGCTAAGGGAAGGAGCTGAAGGGACCACAACCCTCATAGCCCTTAACCTTCCTCACCACTCCCATTGGGCATCCAGTCTAACCCTAGGCAACTATTGTATATGACTTCCTGGGATGGTGATTGCCCAGAATATTCTTACTGTACCAGAGAAGCTGCTTCCAGGAATGACTTCTAAAATTGCACATTTATGAATTGCAAAAGGGTGGCCTTCTGCAATCATATCCAGTTAATCCAGACCCATTGGTAGAGGGAATAAAGTTACAAGGAGTGATGTGGAGTGTGAAGCATTAAGCTCACTTGTATCTCCCATCCTTCTGGTGTTTGGCCAAAATCAAATTATGCAATGTGAGGTATGCTGTGTTGTCAATTGTGTTCTAGCTTGTTAATCTTAAAATATGGTACACACAGCCAGCCCCAGGCTGGCATTTCTTCCAGAGAACATACATGCTATTTTGTCTGGATGTTATCTCATTATCTTTAAGTCACTATTGTCTTCAAACCTTATTATGTAGTGAACTGATGAAATCAAGCAAGAGCTACCTTAATCAAAGTTCAACCAGAGAGCTGCTCAGCCTATCAACTGAAGCCCATAATCCACATAGGCCCTTGATGACCACTCCTTGGCTACAGTCCCTCTCCCTGCAGAGCTTTCTACACACGATCGCCAGCTATCTATTCAAGATGGCACATTTGTACTTTGGCATTCTTCTGAACTTGTCACTTGTTAATAGATGATAGTGGAGAGATGGTCAGAAAGCCCGTTCTCTTGTCTGGTTTTATATAATCTTACATATTAGAGCTGAAAAGGGCCTCTACCAGGCAACTGTGTCAACCCCTGCAGTGAGCAATGAAGAGGTTATCCTTCTCATTTTGTAAATGAGGCCACTGAGACCCAGAGAGGCTACACAACTTGCCCAGATCATACTAAGTGGTTGATGGGGCACTTCCTATTTCTCTGCTTCCATCCGCTACTGGATGTTTTTGTGGCAGTCTTTCAGGTCAGACTTCCTGACTCCTCCAGAGCCTCCTCCAAACATGTTCATTGTCATTCAGCCTGAGGCCCAGCCAGAGAGGCAGGAGAGGCTTAAGAGCCCTCTGACATTTGGGGCAAGCCTTTTTCATACCTGAGTAACAGAGGAAAGGTAACCCTCCATAGATTTATGGGTAAATGAAATGATGTATGCAATACCTCACCGTGTTTGGCATAAGAGCTTATTAACTGTGCTGATGATGACCTGTGTTTCAGTCAGCTGTCTTCCTTCCCCAGCTTTTTTCTGATCACCTGTAGAGGAACTGCTTTCCAGTCATGTCGTTAAACTAGCAGCATCTCTGTACAAGTGTTTCTTCTCATATAAAAATGCTCACTTAAGTTCAGGGATCAAGGAGAACGTATTCTAAGCTGAGCACTTAAAAAGTATATGATGAGGAAAATGCATTTTTTTTTATCTTGTTTCAGGAGCTGAACCGTTTACGAAAGGCCGCCCTGGCCTTTGGTTTCCTGGACCTGCTCAAAGGGGTGGCTGACATGCTGGAAAGGGAGTGCACACTACTTCCTGACACAGCCCACCCCGATGCTGCGTTCCAGCTGACCCACGCTGCCCAGCAGCTCAAGCTGGCCAGTACTGGCTCCTCCGAGTATGCCGGCTACGACCACAATATCACACCTTTGCAGACAGACTTCTCTGGGAGCAGCACTGAAAGAATGTGAAGACCTCCCTGAGGCTGCCTCAGAAGCACCTCTTGCTGGTTTGAATGACTCTGCTACAGTCTGAAAAGGGTTCTGAAGGGTGGTTGGCTGCTTAGGCTTTGACTTTAGCTTTCTGGGGCTCAGTCTCTTTAAACCCAAGACACTTGTTGCTCTCATGATTGGTACATCTCCTGAGAAGCTTGAAGGACTGATGAGCACAGAGCTCTCCCCCTTTCTCAGGAAACCTAACTAGCAAGGGTCCTCTGGCCTCCAAAAGGTGTCTTTTATCAAACATAAGGACATTTTCAAGCTTATGTCCCTGGAATAAGCAATCCAAACTGTCTGGGCTTGCTAAGTACAAGCCCTACACCACTAAGTTTCAGAACTTAGAACTTGGGCGAAACTTGGTGGTAACCCTTAGGTGCTTTTGGTATGTATTGAGATATACTTTTAAATAGCAACCATAAATGTATAAAATTATTCCTGATTCTTCAAGATTTTTTTTTTTTTTTTTTTAGGAAAATATTTCTTCAAGGCTTTTTTTTTTTTAATGAAAATAAAATAATCTGATTTTCTGTAAAATGGTTTCACTGGGAAACTAATGGGTCTTTGCCTTCTGGTCTGTCCTGTCACCTAGATATAATTTCAGCATCCTGTGTGGCACAGATTTATGTACCATGTACCAATATGGGTTCCATATTGCCTTCCTTGTTTCTGACACTGGTTAGGCCTCACTGCCTAAGCCAAGTTCCATCCATGTAGATTCTGACAGGTCACTGCGGTCAGCTCTAGTTCCAATTCATCAGCTAGCTTCATGACCTTGGGCAAGTCCGGTAACTTATCTAGGTTTTAGTTAGATCATCAATGGTTTTCAAATTGCTCTGTGGACCATTTAAATTTCAACCTGAGCAGCCATTTTTAGTTTAACATGCTGAAATGCTATATAATATATTTTCTGAACAAAGGACTTTATCACTAACAACTGGCAAACCATCAGAGTAAATGATCTTTAAACACAAGTTATTAGGATTTTGACTGCAAATGTTTAATAGAAATACACAATCTTTTGCTTTCTCAGACAGCAACAAAGGGGCCCAAAAGAATACAAGATTCTGCCACAGATGCAACATAATCTACTGCAAAGCTGATCTGCCCAATTACACACAGAAAATCAGTTGAAAGAACATCAGAAGTTAATACAAAGAAGTGATGACAGAAGTTACAGACATGCAAAACATCCTTCAGTGCAATGGACTTGTAAAAAAAATCAGCCAGCCTATGCTAATCAGATGTTTTTAGGTCAAACCAAGTTTCCATCTTGAGATCAGAGAAACAGCGTAACTCATTTAGTCCCCTTTACCACAGGAACCGTGGAAATGGCAGAATAGAAAGAGCTACCGTGCCTTAAAATCTTTTATATAAGCATTACTTCTAACACATTTTACTTGGTTTACCTGGAATGTAGTAAAGGAAACGTTTTGACAATGGCCAAACTTCATAATGTCCAGATTTGTCTTCATAATGTCAGTGTCTGTTAGTGGGTTTCCTGCCAGGAATCTTTGTTAAAGAACCAGCTGGTAGTTCTCCAGCCAAAGTTCTCACTCTATTCACTGTCCTACTGCAGACAGGTGAAACAGCAGGATCAAAGGTGTTTTTGAGGTCTTGTCAAAAACAGACAATCCCACCACTTACTCTGACAGATACAAGTAAATGTACTCAGCCAGTGCAGGGGAAGGAATATTGAGTTTTTAAGTTTGTGCACAGCCTATATTTTGTAGGTGTGCTTAGTATGGCCTAATGTTTCCAGTTTGCTACAGGCTACATCACTAGCAGTTGTCTTATGGCCAGTTTGACCTTTCTGACCCTTACAGCCATTTGGGTTTGGAATTCTTATAATCTCATTATATTCCAACTAATGTTTCATTTTTCTTTAGTGTTGAAAATAGTTCTGATTTAGCTAGGAGTAAAGTGATCATGGTGTTCCAAGGTTCTGACTGGTTTCTCTCAAATCATTCTGTGCCCACACAGGTAAGCACCATAGTAACACAGTGTTAGGCCGAAAGATTCAGAGGTAATATGCGTTCTCTAGCCCCACTCAGACTCAGAAATGTTTTATCAATGACTAAGTTGAACTTGATTTTTGAAAAATCAATGCCACCCCACTTAACAAGTAACCCCTTAGGTACAGAATATATTAGGTCCTGCCTGAAATCACTTTCATAGCCTCTTGTAGAGCAAAATAGTCATTTTTTTCACAAGTAATAGCTGAAAAGAACAAATCCAAGCTGTAAGAAAGAATAGCCAGTACCTGGTAGGGTCAGGGCACTGAAGAAATCTCTCTGGCCTGTGAAAGAGACTGACAGGATATGGAGGGCGGGGAGGGGCGGGCAGGGCTGAGTCTGCTGTCACTAACAGAACACAAAAGAACGAACCTGTCATCAGATACCAGGAATCCATGTCATGCAAATACTACACTAATATAATAAATTCAGGGATGTTACTGGGGAAAAGAGAAGATAACCTCACTGAGAATTTAATCATTTAACTTTAAAAAAAAAAGGTTTACATCAGTATAAGAAAGTAAAACTGTTAAGAATTATATATAGATTAGGCTCAAACCGGCAAGAAGTCATCTAAATCTCTCTTTTTAGTGGATCTTTTTCTTTTTTTGTCCATAGCGCCGCCTGCGCTGCTTATAAAGGTGACGGAAATTTATGTATAACCCTGGAAAAGAAAAGAGGCCAATTAGAAATGAGAATCTTTGTATGTAACCAGAAGCTGTTGGGGTAAGGACAGTCTCTAGTTGTCTGTTTTTCATATCCCACAGCGCTGTGCTTATTGCAGGAAGTTCAACTTATTAAGTTACTCAATTAACGATGCACTAGAGACAACTCAGTTTTTCCCCAGTGGATTTACAATTTAATTTTCTGCCATATTTTTATTATAAAAAATTTCACACAAAAGATTAAATCATTGTGACCACCTAGATTTAAACTTTAACTGTTTATTACATGCCCATTCCCACCTCATTTTTGATGTTTTTCAATGTAAGTTACAGATATCAGTACACTTCACTCCTAAACATTTCCTTAGAGTTCAGTATTCTTTTTTTCTTTCTTTTAAGGTAAGATTAATATAAAATACACAAATACGAAGTATAGAAACAACCCAATTTTTAATTCAAAGCTATTCAATAACACGTATTAAGCAACAGTTGAAAAGGTATAACTTTTCTTAGGAGGCACAATTTAGTAAATTAGAAAACACAAGATTTCAGAGTCAGAAAAAAATTTGTTCTACTTTACCACTCAATAGTTCTATGGCTTAGCCTCACCTTAGATTCCCCATTGTACAACAGAGTTAAAAACTTATTTTACAGACTTACTGTAAGAAAATGTATGTTTAGAAAAGCACTTTGATCTATATACAAATGTAACTAGTTATACTGCTAAATTATGCAAATTTAGCATTTATTCATCCTGAAGAATAAAAACTACATATTCATTGAGGACAAACTGAGTATAAAACCTTGTAAATTAAGAGTGTGCAACAACATAAACAACACAAAAGCCGTTAAGCTTAGTACATATTAAAATACTTCTTACCCTTGTAAATTTTTTAAGTAAAATATTTTAAGGGTCTTTCCAATACATATTCCTCTTTAACATTTCAGTAAGCCCACCTCATGGAGCCTAGTTACAGCAATACTAGATTTATCCTGTAATAGAGGTAAAGACTCAATGATTGCATTTTCCAAACCGAAGCTTACTCCCTTCAATAGCCAAATATTTTAACATTTTTGTTAAAAATCTTTCTGAAATAGATTATACCCTTTCTGAAATAGAAAAGAAATGTAATAAAAGTTAAACTTTGGCAAATGATCTACATCCATGAAGTATATCATTTAACTGTGCTTCTGCCATGTACTGATACCCTGAGGTATATAAGTCTCTTCTCCTCCAATACTAAATGGCCAAGACCACTGGCCTTTTTGGATTCTTGGGTTTACTTTTTGTAGTATTCCTCTAACTTTTTGGGGTGGCCTGCCTCCATGACGACCCCCAATAATCCCTACCTACCTCCAGGTATTTCATACCCTTGTGTAGTTCCCTCCTACATTGTACTAGGTTGGTCTGTGTGACCAACAGAATATGGGAAAAGTGACAAAATGTCACTTCCGAAATTAGGTTATCAAAGGCAATGTGGACTTGACAGAGGTGCTAATTATCACTACAATGGCAATCATAATACGTAGATGTATCAATTCAACATGTAGCACACCTTAAATATATACAATGTTATGTCAAATATATTACAATTTAAAAATCAAATATATTTTTTAAAAGGCAGTGCAGCTTCTGGATCTCTCTCAGATCACTTGCTCTGGGAAAAGTCATGTCATGAGCAGCCATATGGAGAAGTACTGTGGCAAGTACTGAGGCCTCCTGTCCACAACTGCATGAGTGAGCCTGAAGCAGATCCTCCAGCCCCAGACAAGTCTGCTGAAACTAGCCGCAGCTGAGTTGACAGCTTAACTGAAACCTCACGAGGACCACCTCTATCATACCTCTGTGACATTAGCGCTCCATCACATTCATACTGTCTTTTATAACCTAATCTCAAAGTGACATACCACCACTTTTCCCATATTCCTGACACTCAGAAACCATGTGAGATAATGTCGTCCTAAGCTGCTAAATTGGGACATTATTCGTTACACGGAAATAACTAATATACTATGTACTGTCACATCCTCTGTTGCTAGGCGATCGGACAGCCATACTTATTTAGGGCCATCCCGAGACTTTTGTGAACTAAAGCAGAGATAAATTCATAAATTATGTTAAAATGTGTTAGAATTTTATCTAAAGTTAACATTCTTATAGTTAGGAAGGCCTGTAAAGTTTTCATATTTGCCATGATTTAGGTTTACTTTTTCTCTCTTCTTTTAGTTTTTATGAATTAAGGCAAGAATTCATGATTTTATATAAATTAATAAACAAGCAGGTTTTACATGAGGAGCAGGGGGACTTCCCTATTGTTAGGCAGAAGGCTTTATGACATCTCAGCTATTCAGAGGCCGTTATTGCCTTCTTCCTTCCTTGCTGCCAGTTGTATTATCACCTCTGTAAACACTGGCTGTGGTAAAAGTAAATGAGCTGCTTATTCTATTTAAGAGCTTCTTACATTGTTTTAAACATGAAATATCGTATGGTGAGTTCCCAATGACCAAGAGCACTTCAAAAAGATAACCACTGGAGATTTGGGAAGAAATACTTCGATACATAGCATATTCTTCTAGTGGGTCTATTTGGCAAAGCAATCTTTCTCTAACTCTGTACTATACTCCTTTGCAAATAATCCTAAAGACTTTTAAAACTTTCAATCATTTAACTCTGCCCTCTAAATAAGTGACAGGAAAAGTCTATTATAGAGCCAATACTTACCTAAAAATATCACTATAAGATAAATCTGAAGAAAAAAGGAAAATCTAACTTTGATTTTCACTGGATATGGCAATGTGAAACTGAATCTTCCTGTTTCATTGAATATTGGAATGGACTGGATCACTGCAACAGCTGCAAGCAAAAACAACTTGTTAGAAGCAAATGACATACAGTTACATCTAATGGCAGAGTCTTCTAACCCCTCAAAGTTTCAGTTCTGGGTTTGTTGAAAATGGTTCCTCCTCTCTTTGTACAGAGGGCTCATGCCTCTTCTTTTTTTCCCCCTAATTTTCTTAAGAAATGAGCCTCTAAGATGAAAACAGAAAGACTAATGAGAAACAGTTACTTGAAAGCGCTGGGCTTCACTTTCCTATCCTATAAAATGTAAACAAAAATCCCGACCTGACTCGACTCACTCTCTAGATGTTTGTCAAAATAAAATGAAATCATCAATATGAACTGCTTTGGAAAATTAAAACTATCACTTAAGTAAAAAAAAAAAAAAAAAATGCAATACATAACCACCCAACTTCCAAACCTTAACAAAATGAGCTACTCCCCTGGAACAGTCTGGGTACTAAAACTATTATAGAAGGAAGCCACTAAAAGAAAATCTTGAAAAGTCCAACACCCATATATTTACTAAGGCTAGTAGAGGAAGGAAGGTCTGGCCTATTGGCTTAGCTATTCCTTGGAGCTAAGCTATAAAACCTAGAGTTCCTGAAAGTACCTTCTGCCAAACACCCTAGAGGATAAGCAGGAATCCACAGAGTGTAACGAAGCCATGTGAGCACCTTCCAATCCATGTCAATGCAGTAAAGCATGTAGAAGGGGTATCTATTGAAAATAAAGAATTCAGATGTAAAAAGCCACATCGGATTCTGAATGCAACTCTAGAACAACATTCAAAAAGAATCATTTTACAATTAGCCACACATGGCTTCTTCAAAACCGAACTGGGCTATCTACCCAAAAACTCCCATCATACTCCTCCCTTAATCTTCAAAGGATATGAACTCTTTTTAATGATGAACTAAGTTTAAGTCTCAAAAGAACCCTCTCAAATGCTTCAGTATGTGGAAAGAATGCTCACAAGGTTTTTGGCTTTACTCCTAGTTCTAACTGACATTCCATGTAGATAAAGATGACAGACACTTTGACAGACACTTTATCTCTGGATAAATGAATACTATCAAAATTAAGTATACAAAAGACCTCCCATCTAGAATCAGACATACTGTATTTAAAAAAGAGATACTATTAAAAAATTTGTTTCTTCCCACACAGTAAAGGTTAATACCTATAATCTCTTTCACTTTTGTCTTAAATATATTAGAGAGTATATGGGTGCCCTGGGATACAAACCACAGTCAAGACACAATCTAGGGCTGCTACTGCCTCTTCTCCCTCTCAACAGTTAACTGTGCCAAAATACCACCAAACCTAAAGGTGAGGATTCAATCTGAAAAATCCTTGCTCCATGTGACAGAAAAGGGAAGAAATGTGGAATATGTATGGTCCGGTAGAGAAGAATACATCTACTTTAACGGAATCTTTTTTAAGATATTTAATTTATTGACAAGAATGGAAGAACTAGATAAGAGTTCAATTCAAACATCAGTAATTTTATAGTAAAAGATTCATTTCTACCATCCCTTCTAGAGGGCTGGTCTTCACTAGTTCCATCCAACCTGGATTGCTCCTTCAACCCTGTTTCTTAAGCCTTCTCATGAATTTTTCTGTGTGAATGAGTCCTCTCTTTCCAACAACACGGCAAGATCCTGAAGGGTAAGGTGGGTCTTTCATTTCCCTAGATTTCTCCCTCTGCTCCCCAATGCCCAGGTTGGTACTGTAACCCAATGACTGCTTTCAATAAACTCTGCCTCACCTTTGTGCAGAGCACACAGATGCAGCTAGAGCTCTCCACAGATGGAACCTTAATCCCAAACCAAATGAGACCCTCGATAAGACAGCAACTCCCTCAAGAAGAGAGCTGATCCAGAGGAGACGCATTCAAACACCATCCTGGCATTTCTACCCACCTGAAAATTTCAACTGTGCTCCACAGATAAAACACAAAGAAAACCACAGCTTTATTTTGCATTTCTTCCATGGTGCCAAAGATGATAAACAAAATGAAATTTCTTCCAAAAAGCTATTAAAAAGATGCAAAAGAAAGAAAAAAAGGTCAAAAACATATTTTAAATGAACATATAAATGTGTTACCTGAAACCTAATCACACTAAATTCAAGGTAAATGGAAAAAGATTGAGCTCAACTGGTTTAATCCTCTGCTGCAATTTTGGAACAAGTTAAATGCCCGCACCAGTCTTTCTGGATAACTGTGTATATGTGTAAATGTATCATTATAAATAGTATATTTTTTAAAATACACACATTCGAACACAGTTTAAAGGTTACTACCAAATGAACATCTGTGTCTGTATAAACCAAGTTAAGAAACAGACTACCACCAGTGTGGCACACCCTCCTTCCCCTAACTGTAAGTAACTACTATCTTGTGTGAACCATTCCATTGCTTTTCTTTACAGGTTTACTGCTTATGTATGTATTCCTAAACAGTATATTGTTCATGCTGCCTCTTTTTAAATGTTCTGAAATCGGCTATATGTATTTTTCTGTGACTTTTTACTCAGTGTTATGTTCCCAAGATGCATCCATGTCGATGCATGTGGCATTGCCCAGCTCCCAGAAGCTTCACTCACATTGTATTCTATGTGAATGGCACTCCATGGAGCCGTGTGATTTGATGATACTAAACCTGCCCCTTCCATCTTGCCCTAGAAATTCCACTCGAATGTTTATTTGTCATAGTCCTTGATATACAAAGAACATTATTCCATGTTAGTGGGTCACTCACTATCCCCCTTTTATTCTTTAAACTAAACAAAGCAGCCTCTTTCCAAGAGCAAAAACCTAGAAATAATAAGGCTATCGTATTAACACCCTTTACCATGGATCTATATATTAGAAT
The DNA here is from genome assembly GCF_000151845.1 of Pteropus vampyrus. Classification (NCBI taxonomy): domain Eukaryota; kingdom Metazoa; phylum Chordata; class Mammalia; order Chiroptera; family Pteropodidae; genus Pteropus; species Pteropus vampyrus. Next base: position 146,208 of record NW_011888866.1, read on the forward strand.
GCCAGAGTTGGTATACCACAAAACAGTAGAATTATGAAAACAGTACTCCAGAAGAGATGAACAATAATCACCTGGTTCCCCCTGAGTCTGGGTGGGTGGTATTTAATGGTATGTGATTGAATAGCTAAACTGCTTCTAGGCCTTTTGACTAAGATCAAGTGTAACTGCATAGCTAGAAAACAGAAAGGAGGATGAAAGGCTTTGATGCCCTGTTCCTAATAATAATCTTCCAAATATTAGGAATCCCCATACAAGTAAGAGAGCCACCTTCACATATGGAAGAAAGTCCAAAGTAAAAAGAGTTCCTAGCCATTACACTGCCTTCATCTACCCAAAGTAGGAGGAAACCAAGGACATCTCTATCTAAGAAGATTGAGGGTGGAATATTCTGCTCCTGACTGAGAATCAAGTTTCCCTACTTTTACAACTCTTTTTTCATCTCTGTGATTTCATGAAAATGTTATAATGAAATAGACCTGATGGCAAAAATCTACTTTAGAAAATGTTTCTGAGGCTTAAAGTTTTCCTTGTTCAGAATAAAATAATGCTATTCCTGTGAAAATAGGTATTTTTACTAATTAAGACTTCTTAGTAAATTGTGGCATACCCACTAAATAAACACTGAGATCTTTCATTGCCCACCCTTGAGCTTTACTATTCAATACCTGGATAAGACAAGGTACCACTGGTGACGAAGTAACTCCAATTGCTGCATTGATAGTTTCCACAACTGCCAGCATCTGGCAGAAATACATCATGTCAGCCATGGTGTGGAATGTGTCATAGAAGGACTCTATGGGACAAATATATAGTAAGGGTAAATCAACTGGCAAATTCCAACAGAATTAATTCTCAAAATAGATAACTCCTTACATGAAAAGAACTTTAAGAAAGGTATAATAAACATCCAGTCAGATTCAAGTTTACAAACCAACTAGGATAGAGGGGAGCAGGCCTGTGGGGTCATAAATAGTCAACTCTACTGGCTACCACAAGGTTAATACATAAACCCTGTATGCCCATTTCATTTTAAATGACAAGAAAAAAAAGCATACCTAGACTTCATTCAGTTATTATATGCTGAAAAAAATCTATGTATCAGGCACACTGATAATCCTTTTCAGATCCATCATCTCATTTAAAGCTAAAACTATATTACATATAATAAATGCAATCTAGCCTTTTAAAATCTCAAAAATTACATAAACATAAATGCAGAGGTACAAAAATATTGAATACAATTAATTTTCAAAAACCTTAACTGTGCTTATATACTTAATCCTAATTATTCTTATTCTGAGAATCTATCCTAACAAAAAAAAATCTAAAATGGAAAAAGTTTTAGAAACAAGGTTGTTCTCTGAAACATTACTCCTAAGTGCATTAAAGTAGAAACTGTCTAAATGTCTAAGAGTATGGGAAGTTTGAGTAAACTATGGTATATCTACTCCATGAATATTATATAATAATTTAAAATAAATTATTGTTTATTTGAAGTCAGCAAATGTGGTATCAATTCTGAGTGGTCCATAATATACAATCCTTTACTTTTCATATTGACATCCTCACTTGACATCCTGAATTCCTACATTTCTCTTTCCAGTATTTCTCAGCCAGGGCACCACTGACATTTGGGCCAGGACAACTGTTTGTCCCACACATTGCAGGAAGTTTAGGATTCTCGGCTCCCTGCCTATTAAATACAAGTAGTACTTCTGAGGATGTGGCAGAGTTAGGACAATTATCAACAAAGGTGACACTGTAAGAGCCTCAAAAGAGTATGGTTTTAAAATCAGACAAATAAAAAAGGCCCATGCAAAAACTGAAGAACCCTCTAAAGTATTTTTGCAGAAATGATCCATTTTACAATCCTGCTACAAAGTCAAGTGTGAAATGAAGAATGGTATATAGTGCTACTGAATAATTTTACCAGAAAAATTCTACCAATAAGTAGGTAGAATTTGACTAATTCAAAATTAATCAAATTATTTTCTTTGAAGAATTAATACAAAATTACAATTTAAATTTTGCTACATATTAAGATAAATTTATTTTCATAATTTTAAATGTCCCTTTTCAAGACAAAATCCCAATCAAATCTTTTTGTCACCATTTACAATGAAATTCTGGTATCCTTTTTAGGGGATTCTCCTTACATGGTACTTTTCCTGGGCAAATTATCTTTGAAAAATGAGGACCTCTCATGCTTTGAAATGAAAGTTGTGACTTAAGATTTGGTATATGCTAGACAAAAATTAGATCTTGTGGGCTCTGCCTCTGATTTTATGGGAAATTCATCCTTGTTTCAATTCAGAAATAGAAATCTAATTCCTAAAATGGTATTATAAAAAATATTAGTAACATTAAAATGCTTCTAACATTTAAAAGATGTGAAATTGTATATACAGTATGATTTTAGTGTTTAACTAGAGAAAAAAAGACTAAAAGAAATATACAGCAATATTAGTAGTGATGGACAATGACTTATTCACCTCCAAGCTTTTCTTCCACCTCCGGCCCAGTTTTCCCCCCATTTTCCAAACTTTCTTAAATCAGCACATTTAGTTTTATGATTTGAAAAAAAATATTTTGAACGTAGGAAAAAGTACTCATATGTTAATGAAATATAGATTTAAATAGTGGTAGTATAAAAGAGTATATGCTTTCTCAGCACTATACATCAAAATCCTTAAAAACAATTTGTCCTTTTATCTTATAATTCTACCTCGAGAGTTGTTCCTAGGGAAGTTATGTGGGTTTGGAAAGATATACCAAGGCGCCAAGAATCTGCTGTTCTCATAGTTGGGATTATAGTAGAGTTTTTGTTTTATGTCTTTATTCTCTGATTTTCCTGTCATTAACGTATAATTAGAAAAAAAATTTTTAATTGATTTAATAAAAAGTTTTGCTTAACAGAAAGCTAGACAAGCTCAAACAATAGTTTCTATATAAGCCCAAGAGTTCACTGCTCCTTCCTTAGCATATGAAGTTTAGCAAAATACATGTTTACGTGAAAAAACAAGTACATGTATGGAATTCGTCATTCGCCAACATCCGTTATGGGATGGAAAAGGAAAAAATTGCAAAAGGCAAACAATGACCCTGAGTGCCAGGCCCCAAGTCCTTACTGCATCTCTGAGGACTGATAGGGAAGAATTAAACCAGCAGCTGCATTCCAGTAGGTATAGCCAGGAAGAGGCTTGGAGCCAAAATAGAAATTACAAATCCAGGCAGCTTACTTTAAACACATGACCCAGATATCTTGGCAGCTTTTGGAATAGATCACCTAACAACCAGCCGGTTGCACAGCAACACTCAGAATCCAACTATGTTAGTTTAAATTGCGATTTACGGAATTCCAAGGTATTAAGACGGCTGGAAAAAAAACATGCACTTCTTTTAAATGATTCTAAAGCTAACTACAATTCACCTTCTACAAATCTCAGATAGGAAAATTTAGGAGTCAAGAACAAAACAGTCTACAGAATTTTTTTCTCTTTTTAAATAGTTTATATTTTCCATTATACTTATATTTTCCCTCGTAAGAAAAAAATAAGTAAAAATAAGAAAAAAGTATTCACATTCAAACCATTTGAAAATGATGCATTCTCCTCCCATCTTTTTGCATGTATTGGTTCAGTTTTTCCTTTTTATAGGGATGTGATCGACTGGAAGAACATATTTATACGTTACCTCTTTAGCATGTCGTCAGTATTTTCCCATGTTATTATAAACTTTTTTAAATACTTTATTTCACAACATTCCACTGAGGGAACATTCTAAACCAATCCTTCACTGATGGACATTTGTCACTGATATAAATGATCTCATAATGTCTATCTTTTTTGAAAAAGCTTTTCTTGTAGTTCCAATTCTTTCTTTAGAACATACTTCCAGAAGTGAAATTACCAGGTTCACGAATATGAACAGTTAAGGTTCTTGATTCATTATGCCAAATGATTTTCCAAGAGTTGTTGTAATTATGTACCCTCCAAGTAGCCATTAGTCCTCTTGATGTAGATATCCTTTTTCACTTTGCTAAAATTGATAAATAAAAATCTTATTTTCTTTATCATTACTGAGTTAAACAATTTTCTGAATATTAAATTATTTTATTTCCTCTTAAGAACTTTCTGTACATACTTTGGTTTATCTATTGGGCAGAGGTTTCATATTTTTAAATCAATTTGTACAAGTTCTTTGTATGTAAAGAAATCAACCCTTGCTGGTATTTGTTGCAATTTTCCACCAACCCTCCATTCCCACGCTGCTAACCTCAATATACTTTTAATTTTTAATGCTGTCTAATTGGGGTGGTTTTAGATACATAGGAATTTAGATATTTTATATAGTCAAATATATTGACCTTTTCCTTTATAATTTCTTCTAACACTTTTAAGTTTAGAAAGTCCTAACCTTCCATATGAGACTTTTATAAACATCTATTTATCTCCTATTTTAACTTTTTGAGATATAATTCTTAAATGCTTTGGGAGAACTTATTTTTTTATACAGTGTGAGAAGAGTTAAACAGATTCCTTGCTCCCTTATATGCCTAAACCTAACCAATTTTCCTTGGTCACATTATTAGATTTCCTGTCCAATAAAAAAGATTGGATAATATTTCCCTTTCCATTGATTAATAATTTCTTTTATATCATACATATATAATTCATATATATATAATGTAAGAGCTATTCCTGGGCCACCTAATCTGCTCTACTGATTAGTCTATTCTTAGTTTATACCAAGGTTATCCTATTTTGATTATCATTTTTTTCATAACAGGTAGATATTTCTTTCTTCTCCCAAATTTTATTATCTATTTCTTGTTCACAATAAAATTTCAGAACACTTTAGGTCACATTCTCAGAATTTTTTCCATTGTTATTTGTTTTGGCCAGAGTTCTGTTAAACAGACAAATTAATTTATAAAGAACTAATATCTTTATAATGGTCTTTTCATTCAGTTTTAGAATAGTCCACTTGAGACTCTATTTAGACTCCAAAGAGATGAGATCCCTCTTGGGCTTGCACAGCTTTGGCACTGAAAGCATCATATCAATTTCTTTAGTTATAAATAAACTATCTTGCTAGCCCAAGATGTGCCTCTGGCTAGCTGTGTGGATGTGGACCATTTCTTTGGCCATCTCTCAGCCTGTTTCCTCACCTGAGCATCCAGCCCGCCTGTTTCACATGTCATGGGAAATAAGAGATGTGAAAGTACAATGACAGCATGAAGTGCTACACAAATATGGGAGGTCATTATTAATACCAAAGGCAGAGAGTATTAACTTTGGTGAGCAGTGGGTCAATCTACTGAAAAAAGAAAACTAGCATTGAAATCTGGGACTTGCCTTTTCCCAAGATAAAGAACCGCACAGTCATGTTGACAAACATCCAGGAGAATCCCAAGAACTGCACAAGATTATACATGAACAGGTATCCTTTCTTCAAGCTTATAAGAGCTGAAAAGCAAAGCAAGACAGTAAACTGTTACAAGCAGTCAAGCAGGAGAGGGATACATGGGGCATACTCACATGACTTCATCCCTCTTTCCTACTTGGGTGCCTAAGCTCCCACTCATAACCAAAGGAGGAAAATTACAAACTGAGAGGCAGGAGAATAAAGGACATTAATTTTGTCTGCAGCCAAATGTTTGTGAAGACAAACCAATTACAGAGTTAAGGAAGGAGTGAGGGGCTTAGGCAGTAATGGCTGAGTCAAGGGTAAAAGAAGGGATAATTCTCAAGAGCAGAGCTATGGAGTTCAGATTCTGCTGCCACAAATTTATTCCTAAACTACAGATGCTCTGCATACACACTTGATTGATGCTGAAATAATCACACTAAATAGTAATGTGGTTAAGCAAGAGCAATCTTATTCTAAGGGGCCAAAAATGTCAAACAAACTTTTAGCAACATTTAACTAATTAAAATTTTTTCTTCAAAACTATAAATATTTATTATACTTCCTATCATAAAGAACTTTCATCAGGAAATTTTATGTATTTAGATAAAACAGTTAAAGTTTTATTTAACATCTTAAAATCCAAATGTAAGAATTTTTAGATGTCTTTGAAGTACATCCCTCTAAAACACCAAAAATTAATTTAAATCTCAAAGTGGCCGTTTTATGTTGTTGTAGTTTTTTACCACCACTGTCTCCTTTCCTTTGCTTTTCTAAAAACATATTTCTCTATATTAGTAATTATTCAAATCATTTTTTAAAGCAACGAAAACTCTTTTTCAAGAAACTTTATTCACAACTCCAATACATGAAACACAAAAGCAGAGCTGCTCTGATGGACGTGGAACCGCTTGCTTGGCGGTTCCTCCAAAGCATCTCTGAGAATCCCTGGGGTATCATGGAATAGAGTTTGAAAACCACTGCTCTAAAACCGTCTCCTTCCTTATTTACAGCATGCCAAATAAGCACCACTAAAACTTGAAAAAGTATGAACAAACGAGGAACCCTTATTTTACTCTACTTTTCAGAGTTAGTTTTATATATACTTTCATGGACCTCCCTCTATAATGTAAGCTCTTAGAACACACGAACTATGATGAAGTAATCAGCTCCACACTTCGAGGGCCTAGTACAATGCATGCCATGCAGCAAGAATTTAATAGACAGCTGCTGAATATAACCTATGTCACCCAGAAGATAATATAGTTATAGAGTTTCTGTCTAACGGTGGTTAGACAGAAATAGAAATGATTTTTTTTTTAAGGGTAACAACCATACTTGTTTGTGGAAAAGCCCTTAAGATCTCAGCTTGGAGAAAAACACCAGCTGGAAGGAGTGTAGCCTTGCACCTACATGGTATTTCCATATGTCCATGTAGGACTTGGTGCCACCGAAGAGAAGGCCAGCCCCAGAGACTAAAGTTCTCCCTTCTGCTATACCAGCCTGTTGTACTCAGATTACGTTAGGCCCCAAACAGAAGGGAAACATTAAAAATAAGACTTCTGATGTGGGTGCGCACATGGCTTAAGCACTGGACATTAAAGATTTCTCATCAACTCACCGACACAATATTAGCTCTCCTGACATGTCACACTCATCCAGATCCCCATCTCTATCACAAGTTAACTGGTAACTACCATAGCAGCAGGGACAACTTACTTTCAGGGGAGCCTTGGCTTTCAAGTCTGAGTTTATTTAGGCGTTCTTCTTCCTAGAATTTGGATAGAAGTTTTCCGAGAACACAAGTTAGGATTCCCAGATGCTTGCAAAAGTCCACATGCTAGATAAGTGATCTGACTGCCTCAAAGCCACCTCCTCCCATTGTGTTCATGCCTCACTGGGAAAAATGTCCTAGCTCATGGTGCCAAAAAGCCTGGCTCGTCCTTACGGTAGCACTAGCATCATAGAATGCCCATCTAATGCACACAGAATTAAGCTAATCAGCTGGCTTCCAAACTACAAAGTGGGTAGTCCTGAAATTTTAGAACTGGGAAGACATCCAGATTTGTCACTATTATAGAAACAAAACAGAAATGTAAGGCAGAAGACAGATTGCTATTTTATTTTTTTTAGACTTCTATATTTTTAGCATAATTTTTCCAGAAGCTAAAATTATGTCTCCAACATAAGTATGAACTCGGGTTAGTTTTATAGATGGTTACATACAGAAATATTTATAGGTATTTGTATATGCATAGGCTAGTATGTACACATGTAGTTCCTTGTTCTGTTAGCTGAGAGGGCCTAGAAGCTATGGTGCCTCAGTAGCAATAAGCATACCCCAGCCCAGATCTTGGTATCCATTACTATTCTCCAATAAAAAGAACAGAGCTCCTTGAGGAATGGCTGATTCTAGGGCTGGAGCAAGGAACATATGAGATAGTGTAAACATACAATTAAGGAAGTGCTCAAAAAAAAAAAGCCCCACGACAATGGAGCTTTGTCAGAGGGACACAAGATCCAACTGAGCTTCAACTGCCAAAGCTAAAACAACTTGAGCGACAAAATAAACAACACAATATTATAACACAAACTATAAAATATGCATGAGTCCATACTCATATAAATAAGTAGGAGAAAACAGACAAATCTCCCATGCAGAATGATTCCAAATAAAGTATGTAGATATTCCATCCTAAGGATGGGAAGCATAACTCTCCTTAATCGTGGACTATGCATAGTCACTATCTTCTAAAGGGTAAGACACAATAAAGAAAGGTGGGAGTAACCCTATAGTGGAGAAATCTAACAAACATGACCTCAGCCACATGATCAAGATCAATATCAATAGTGATAAGTCATGTTGACAGTATGTACCCATGATATGATATGATAAGAATGAAACCTCTGGAGTCTTCCTCCCCGCAAACCAATCACTCTAGTCTAATCATGAGAAAAACATCAAATAAATCTCATTGAGGAATAGTCTATAAAAATATATGAGCAGTACTAAAACCAAGTCTCCAGGTCTTTAACTAAATTTGTAACTTTGTCCTTATCCTATCAGACCCTGATAGGTGTCTGAGGTGGCCCAAATAACGTGGGTTCCTCATGATTTCTGTCTAGATCCTAGGGTCCTTACTGACCTTGGCTCTGAGCTCCATTTCCGCATCAGACTCGTCCAGCCAGCGATCAAAGTCAGGAGCCAAAAACAGTGGGCGCTTCTCCTGCTTGGTGAGTCTCTCCCACCACTGACTCACCTTCTTCTGTACAGTAATGTTTATCTGCCTCTGGGTCAGTTTATAAACCGGCTAAGAGAGAAAATGAGAATGTGAGAATGCTTCTCCTTCCCATTCCTCACCCCTTCCCCTAAAACTGCCCCAAGCCAGTGTGAGTACACAAAGAAGCTGCACTGAAGGCCTATGCTCCTTCCTTCTCTGTTCCTACGAGTCCTAATGCAAAGAGAACACCTAAACCAAGAGCTGATATAGTGAAGAATCAGTAAGAACAGCACTGTTTTTCTCTGATTCCCCAATGAATGACACGGGAGGAAATCAGGAAGAAAAGGCAGACAGTTCTTGGTTATCCTAGAAGAATCCTGATGAACCTCCCAAATCTTCCTCCCATGAAGATGACTGAATTCAAATGGACTCACTAGCATAGTGAGTCTTGGTTTTAGAAAGGTCTAAAGAACTGTAGTAGATCAGATACAACTTTTTCACATGAGTTAGCCTAGGGAGTCTAACTAAACTCAGAGGCTATCCCAATTCATGATTCTTCTGCATAGCCTCTCCCTATGCCTCCAAAGTAAGACCCATGACACATCCTCCAGCCCTGCTGACTATTAAAACAGCCAAAACAACTGAAACCTCCTGCAAAGAGACATCGATATGCTCAAGCCCCCAGAGATAAGTGTAATTCCAGAAACTAAAATACACCATCTGTTGGATTTTCTCCCTTCTTGTTAGATAACCTTCCTCAAGCTCGGAGAGAAGGGAAACGTCATTTATACATCCAGCATTCTTTCTAAAGATCGGCTGCCTCATCCTTTTCTGATTTCTATTGCCCCCAGTCACATGAAAGTAACACCCTGGTGTGGGCTTTCTCTATTCTATGAAACTCTGCTCTCTATGGGTACCATACTCCTCGGTCATCACTAAAAAAGAGAATATCAAAGCTGGAAAAGACCCTAGAGAGTACTTATCCAATCCTTCACTTAATACATGAGGAAACTGGAAGTCAAGAAGCAAAGAGACTTGTTCACCCCTCTAATTAAGTGGCAGAGCCCAGATTCACCTCAACTTCTCTGACTTTCCCATTCCTCTGCAGCTAAACCTATATAAAAGAACTATAGTCTCTTGGTTCTGATCTTCTTTCCCACAAACCCTACTCCCATTTCATTAAACTACCAGTATTTATTTCCTAAAATGAAAACTGAAGTGAGAAAGAAATGAACATACCTCTGGCTTCACAAGGTCTAAGAACTCAAGGTGAAATTCATAGACATTGTCTCCTTTGGCACCGTGTCCCTGAGCTATGAAGAAAGAAATGTGTGTTACTATGAACTTGAGCAGAGCAAGGCCATCCAAAAGCTTGGTGCAGTTCTTTCAGAAGTATACGAATATTAATGGGCCCTGCCCAAATGAGTAGGGGCTTGTGAGAAGAGCTACTCAACAGCTAGATAAGCTAAATCTTGGAGAAAAATTTATCTCCATTATGTCCTTATGATGATCAGCTCCAGAGTATTTACTTAACCTT
>NW_011888866.1:157239-246244 GCF_000151845.1 Pteropus vampyrus
GTCTTCCTCCCCGCAAACCAATCACTCTAGTCTAATCATGAGAAAAACATCAAATAAATCTCATTGAGGAATAGTCTATAAAAATATATGAGCAGTACTTATATAAAACCAAATCTCCAGGTCTTTAACTAAATTTGTAACTTTGTCCTTATCCTATCAGACCCTGATAGGTGTCTGAGGTGGCCCAAATAACGTGGGTTCCTCATGATTTCTGTCTAGATCCTAGGGTCCTTACTGACCTTGGCTCTGAGCTCCATTTCCGCATCAGACTCGTCCAGCCAGCGATCAAAGTCAGGAGCCAAAAACAGTGGGCGCTTCTCCTGCTTGGTGAGTCTCTCCCACCACTGACTCACCTTCTTCTGTACAGTAATGTTTATCTGCCTCTGGGTCAGTTTATAAACCGGCTAAGAGAGAAAATGAGAATGTGAGAATGCTTCTCCTTCCCATTCCTCACCCCTTCCCCTAAAACTGCCCCAAGCCAGTGTGAGTACACAAAGAAGCTGCACTGAAGGCCTATGCTCCTTCCTTCTCTGTTCCTACGAGTCCTAATGCAAAGAGAACACCTAAACCAAGAGCTGATATAGTGAAGAATCAGTAAGAACAGCACTGTTTTTCTCTGATTCCCCAATGAATGACACGGGAGGAAATCAGGAAGAAAAGGCAGACAGTTCTTGGTTATCCTAGAAGAATCCTGATGAACCTCCCAAATCTTCCTCCCATGAAGATGACTGAATTCAAATGGACTCACTAGCATAGTGAGTCTTGGTTTTAGAAAGGTCTAAAGAACTGTAGTAGATCAGATACAACTTTTTCACATGAGTTAGCCTAGGGAGTCTAACTAAACTCAGAGGCTATCCCAATTCATGATTCTTCTGCATAGCCTCTCCCTATGCCTCCAAAGTAAGACCCATGACACATCCTCCAGCCCTGCTGACTATTAAAACAGCCAAAACAACTGAAACCTCCTGCAAAGAGACATCGATATGCTCAAGCCCCCAGAGATAAGTGTAATTCCAGAAACTAAAATACACCATCTGTTGGATTTTCTCCCTTCTTGTTAGATAACCTTCCTCAAGCTCGGAGAGAAGGGAAACGTCATTTATACATCCAGCATTCTTTCTAAAGATCGGCTGCCTCATCCTTTTCTGATTTCTATTGCCCCCAGTCACATGAAAGTAACACCCTGGTGTGGGCTTTCTCTATTCTATGAAACTCTGCTCTCTATGGGTACCATACTCCTCGGTCATCACTAAAAAAGAGAATATCAAAGCTGGAAAAGACCCTAGAGAGTACTTATCCAATCCTTCACTTAATACATGAGGAAACTGGAAGTCAAGAAGCAAAGAGACTTGTTCACCCCTCTAATTAAGTGGCAGAGCCCAGATTCACCTCAACTTCTCTGACTTTCCCATTCCTCTGCAGCTAAACCTATATAAAAGAACTATAGTCTCTTGGTTCTGATCTTCTTTCCCACAAACCCTACTCCCATTTCATTAAACTACCAGTATTTATTTCCTAAAATGAAAACTGAAGTGAGAAAGAAATGAACATACCTCTGGCTTCACAAGGTCTAAGAACTCAAGGTGAAATTCATAGACATTGTCTCCTTTGGCACCGTGTCCCTGAGCTATGAAGAAAGAAATGTGTGTTACTATGAACTTGAGCAGAGCAAGGCCATCCAAAAGCTTGGTGCAGTTCTTTCAGAAGTATACGAATATTAATGGGCCCTGCCCAAATGAGTAGGGGCTTGTGAGAAGAGCTACTCAACAGCTAGATAAGCTAAATCTTGGAGAAAAATTTATCTCCATTATGTCCTTATGATGATCAGCTCCAGAGTATTTACTTAACCTTACAATGTGGCCCTGAAGATGTCCAGTACAAATAATAGGCAAGAAAAAGATTACAGAAAACAAAGCCAAAGATATCACACCAATATCATTTAACTTTCACATTTACTTCAGTGCTGAATTCAGAGCAGAGAAAAATCAGGTTCAGGAAAGCTGCAGGGTACATGGAAATGCTCAACTGTCTCAAAGAAAACTCTGAATCTAAGACCTCCCAACCAGGGATAGAAATTGGAGAAGGTGACTTCTCCTTTAGCACATCCCAAATGGAGCAAAAAAGAAAAAAAAAAAAAATCTTTTCTCAGCTCATTCCTAAGAGAGGACAAATGGCACTGGGAAGGAAGTTCCTGGGCTGACCACTGTGCCATTCCCATGCCTTGGCATGGCTCCTTCCAGCAGGTGCCATGCCTAGATGCCAGTGAACGCTAGACATCCCTCCCCCTCTAATTCTGACTTGTCTATCATTTGGTTCCCTCCCAGGATTCTCTTTCTTATTCTGGCCATATGTAGTATAATATGCCTAATATTTGCTACAGGTGGCTACTGTTCTCTAAGACCATAAATTCATTAAGGCAGGAATAAGCTCCAAGAGGCAAGATACATTTTGACCGCTTTAACTTCCTTTCAAATGGATAACTCCAAAAAAGATCTGAACTGCTGCCACAACCGCTCCCATCTTGAAAAGCAGATACAAGAGCCAGGCTGGGTTTTCATGCAAGTATATTAAGGTAGATGGAATCTCATGAAAAACAGAAACGCTTCAATGTCCCATAACCCTAGTCACTTACAAATGACATTCCAAGGAACTAGAAGAGAAAAAGAGTAGGGAGAATCCCACTCCCATTGGGTGACAATAAATCCAGATCTACCCTCTCAGGCACAGCAGCAAATCTGATGAACTGAGGAGAAAGGACATGGAGGCAGACTCACAGAATCAAAGAGTGTCAGGGCTGGAAAAGCTTTAGGTATCATCTAGTAACTGGTCTGTAAGCATAATATCAGGGAGCCACAAAGTGTCATTAAGAAAATTTCTATTTTTTGGTTTCATTATAATCTTAAAAAAAAAAAGATCATCTAGATAGCTACCTTATAAACGAGTAGTACCACACAAGTTCAGTGTGTTTCTCAGTCTGGGTGTATGGCCCTGAAGGATACTAAGGACATATTCTCAGGTGACTGTGGGTCCTCTAGTTTAAGAAACACAGCTTATTATCTAATAGCCCCATTTTATAGGTCCAGAGAAGTCAATAAGTTGTCCAAGGTCGTAGTAGAACCAGAGCAAAAAGAAAGATCTCTTTATTTCTATCCTAAGATTCTTTTTTGCTATACCTACTGCCTCTCCAAGGAGAAAGCAGGATTTTAAACAAATTCTTTGACTTTTCTAATCATATATTTGAAAACAATCTAGTTTACCCCAAAGTATTAGAGAGGTGAGCATAAAAAGACAGTGAATTAGACAAATAGATAAAAAATTTTAAAAAGAAACCACCACTACACCTCTTTAACTGGGTAGAGAGCTGAGAACATTTGCCTGGATACTGACCTTTGAAATGCAGCACATTTTCAGTGATGCTGATGGCAGGATTCTGTGAAAAGAGACCAGGGATGAGAGAAGGGCATTTTAATGAGGAGAAAATTTAAATTAAAACCAGGGGCTTACTTCTCTCCATCTTTCCACCTTGGGGACTCAACTTCCTACCCTGTACCCACCCCCAGAGAATATATTTAGTCGTTTATTCACATCTCTGTGTATGTCTATCTGTACCGGATTGAGATTGCAGGCTCCTGCAAGAAAGACCCTAAAGTGCTCTAATTATGCAGAACAAGCAAGATACTGAGCCAGTCCATTCTGACAATGATAAATGGTGCAAGGTGCTATGTGAAGTGTTACTGGGGCATACACAGATCTCTAAGACACAGTTCCTGTGCTGTGGAAGCTGAGAATCTAGTGGAAGAGATGAGTCATTTCCTGTGAAAAGGTATCAAATAGTATCAAATAACAATACACAGATCTCTAAGACACAGTTCCTGCGCTGTGGAAGCTGAGAATCTAGTGGAACAGATGATTCATTTCTTGTGAAAAGGTATCAAATAGTATCAAATAACATACGCTCGAAGCCAAAAGAGTAGTAAAGAGCAGTAAGTGTAATAGGTAAAGACCACAATGGGAACAGAATGGTTGGAGAAAGCTTCACTAAGTGTAAAGCAGGTATTGCAACATGAAGAATAAGTTAACTCTAATAGGTAGAGGGAAGGGCTGAGGATTAAATGGTTGGATGAAAATAAAACATGCAGTGCCTTAACCTCAGGCTTCATACTCTTAACTCCCATCCAAACCAAGACTAGAAGAGAACAAAATTCTTCAAATTGTTCATTGGTTCCCAGAGGTGGCTACATGTCTTTAGCAGCATCAATTAAAGTGAAACTACTTAACTTTTTTCAGTGGATGAGAAATAACTCACCTCCTACTTCCCAGCTCAAAGTTAATAAACAAGCAGCAGCATGTTCCTAGCGCCATAACAAGTTAATTTACTTTTCTCCTGTAGGCTCAGCTCTCTGTACTCCATCATGTCTCAAAGAAAATCAAGTAGACAAGACAGATGGCTGGAGAGGGCAGTGGGTGCCTAGACGCTCTATCCATAGCCAAGAGTGTTGGGAAAATGGGAAGAATGAAGGCTTGGAGCATGGAGATTATTTGAGCCAGCTTTATGTTAAGAACTTCCATCGTGGCAGTATAGATTTCAAGCTGAGAAGCTCAGCCAAAGAGGATATAACAATCCAGATGATCTTCTCTGTGGCAGAAGGAGAGAGTTAGGAAACCTCACCAAAAAAGGCTGCACTTCCAGGGTTCCTCAGTAAGGGAAACAGTTTTGATGTAAATATTATCGTGAAAGCTAGAGTTCTGGTATATCCTGGAAGTAAGTTTCCAACCTAGGTTACTTCTTGCCCAACCCTGTTCTCTATACTCTAATTCACTTGGAAGGAAAAGAGCAGGTTTGGGGATCCAGTTTACTGTCCTCAGACAGATAGCTGTGTGCAACCAAGATCTAAGAATCTAGCCACAGCACAAGTCCAGGAGTTACCTAAGCATTTCTGTGAGCCAAATTTTAGATGCTAACTCAGCAATAATGGGCCAGCTCCTGCCCAGAAGCACACCAGGCATGTCTGGTTCCCCTTCTCCAAAGGTGGTGGTAGTAGAGGAATATAGTTCATTAAAAAAAATGCCTATGCCAAAAAACAAGTTCAAAATTGGAATGGAAGAGACCCTGAGCAAAAAAATTTTTTTCATTTATATGTTTACAAGTGAGATTGGACTATAATTTTCCCTTTCTTATATCTGCTTCATAAAATGAATTAGAGAGTATTCCCTCTCTTTCTTCTCTGGAAATGTGGTAGCCAGTCTTCAAGATGGCCCCCAGTGAGGCTCTTCCCCTGGTATTTACACCCTGTGTAGTCCCCTCCCAACTGACATCAGCAATGATCTGAGTAACACACAGAATACAGTGGAAACAACGATGTGACTTCTGAGGTTAGGTGACTAAAGCCACTGCGGCTTCCATCTATGCCTCTTGGGTGTTCACTCTGGGTAAAGCCAGACACCATGTCATGACAGAATATGCAAGTGGTCCTGTGTGGAAGCCTACACAGAAAACTAACTTGTGGACACCGACTTGCCAACACAGTGAGACATCCCTGAAGTGGATACTCCAGGGCATCATATGACCTCAACCAGAGCTGACAAATGACTACAAGCTTATGAAGAGATCCCAAGCTACAACAATCCAACTGAGTCCTTCCCGAAGGACCCATAGAACAGACAGATGATAAATGATTATTGTTTTAAATCACTACATTTTGGGGTGATTTGTTATGTAATAGATAACTAATAAAACTGAAATTACTTCCTTAAATGTCTGGTCGAACTGGTGAAGCCATTTAGACCTGGAAATTTCTTAGTAGGAAGATATATGGATTTATTTAAGGGGGTGGGTATTTAGGTTTTCTATCTCTTTGATATAAACCATCTTTGCTTTCTATGAATTGATTCATTTTATCTGATATGAATTGAATATTCTCTTAGCTTTTTAATGTCTGTAGCTTCTTTTGAAATATTCTTTTGAAAAAGAAAATATTCTTTTTCATTACTGATATGGTTTATGTCTTAATCTTGTCAAGAGATCTGTCCATGTTAATTGTCTTTTCAATAACTAACTTTTAACATATAAAAAAATTCCAATTAAAAAAATGGGCAGAAGACCTGAATAGGTATTTCTCCAAAGAGGACACACAGATGGCCAATAGACATATGAAAAGATGCTCAGCATCACTAATCATCAGAGAAATACAAATTAAGAACACAATGAGATATCACCACACCTGTCAGAATGGCTATCATCAATAAATCAGAAACCAACAAGGGTTGACAAGGATGTGGAAAAAAGGGAACCCTCCTGCACTGTTGGTAGGAATGCAAATTGGTACAGCCACTATAGAAAACAGTTGGGGGGTTCCTCAAAAAATTAAATATAGAACTACCTATGACTCAGCAATTGCTCTTCTGGGTATTAATACAAAGAAAACCAAAATACTAATTCAAAAAGATATATGCACCACTATGTTTACTGCAGTGCTATTTACAATAGCCAAGATATGGAGGTACCTAAATGTCCATCAACAGATGACGGGAGAAAGAAGTTATGGCACACATATACAATGAAATACGACTCAGCCATTAAAAAAATGAAATCTTACCATTTGCAACAACAATGGATGAACCTAAAAGATATTATGCTAAGTGAAATAAGTCAAACAGAAAAAGACAAATACCATATGGTTTTGTTCATAAGTGGAATTTAAAGAACAAAATAAATGAACAAAAAATGAAAACAGACTCATACATACAGTGAATAAACTGGTGGTTGCTAGACGGGAAGGAGTTCGGGGGGGCTGGGTGAAAAAGCTGAAGGATTAAGAAGACAAATTGGCAGTTACAAAATAATCGCAGGGATGTGAAGTACAGCATAGGGAATATAGTCAATAATATTATAATGACTGTGTATAGTGCCAGGTGGGTACTAGAGTATTTGGGGGGATCACTTCGTAAATTATATGTCTAACCCCTATGCCGTACAACTGAAACTAATATAAAATAATATAAATAAATATCTTTGCTTTCTGTTTCTGCTCTTTCTTTCTTTTCTTTAACTTTCTTTGGGAGAATTTGCTATGTCTTTCTTCTTGAAATGGATTCACGAGTCATTAATTTTCAGACTTCATTATTTTCTTTTAATTCATGCTTTTAAATGTAAGCATTTAAACACATAAATGTCCTGCCAACTCTTACTTTGGTTGTCTCTCTCAAGCTTTGAATGTAGTATTTTCTTTACCATTCAGTTTAAAATATTTTCTAGTTTCCATTATCATTTTCTTTTTGAAACATGGGTTGCTGACAAGTGTTTAACTACCAAACACATCAGATTTTCCAGTTATCCTATGCTATTAATTTCTACCCCAATTACATTGTGATCAGAGAACATTCTCTGTATGATTTTAATCATTTCAAATTGTAGAGACTTCCTTTAGGAAGCGGTATACAAATGTTCTGAGTGAACTTGAAAAAAAAATGTATATTCTGGAATTATTAGATGCAGTGTTCTATATATCTCCATTAGGTCTCCTGTTAATTGTTCATAATCTATATCTTTATTGAATTTTGTCTTCTTATTCTGTCAATTACTGAGAAATCACACTATAGTAAACATCTATTTCTCCTTGTACTTCTGTTTATGTCCATGTTATAGAAGCATATTACTAGTTACATATAAGTCTAATATTGTGGTGAATTGAAACCTTCATCATTATGAACTGATCTTTTTATGTCTAAAAATATATTTTTGCCTAAAACTCTTATCTGATATCAGCATAGCTATACCACAAGGATCTGCATTTGCTTCTCTGCCAGGCACCTACAAGCGCTATCAATCAAGACCACTTTCAACTAAATTCATGGCTTAAGGGTTTTTCAATCTCCGAAATTGTGTAAATTTGGGTTGCACGTTCATTTGAGAGCCAATTAACAGTTTAATCCCTCAAGGACTTTTTCTTCTACTTTGTTCAGTGCTAAAGCATATCCCCAGCATATCTCTCCATTAACTACTTCAGAGGACTATATACTTGTAGAGATGAACTAGAGGTAATGGAGTAATTAATGGAGAGAAGGGTTTCCTATTACATATTGCATCTTTGGTGGGCTTTGATCTTACTTCTGTCCCCTGCACTGCTAGGCTGTCAAAACCAAAGTTCAAGTTTACTTACTTAAGCAAATGTTCTCAAGGCAAAAGTAGTTTTGGTGTTCAGCTTAATTCTCTTAATTCCCAGTTTATTTTCTAATTTATTGACTCTTTGATGATTTTACATTTCTATTGAACACTTCTGTTTTTAGCAGGGAGGTTGATGTGCACAGCCCATCTTTCGTTAGAGATGGAATTGTGCCTTGCTTATGAAAAGAGGAGTGAATAAGGAAAAAGGTAAAAGGTGGCTTTGAGGTCAGATGGACCTGGGTTCAAATCCTACTTATATTAAACTTATTTTTATCATTCCTTTTTAAATCCATAGCAACTGTCATCATTTTTAAAACAACAACTTATAAAATAACTTATTTCACAAGATTGTTGTGAAAATTATAACAACATACAAAAAGTCTGGCACTAATAAGCATTCATATTCTGGTTGCTTTTCTTCCTCTAACTTGAATGCTCTTCTAAGCTTCCATGATCTATTCATTTTCGAGGTCCAGGTCAAATGTTAATTCCTCTTCTCTCCTACTCACCTCCAACATTAGAATTAATAGCTTCCTTACTACTTTGTCTTCACTTTTATTATAATACTTATCATACTGTTCTGTAATTATTGTTTATTGGTTTATCTGCCCCTCTAGACTTGAGTTCCCTGATGGCAGGGACTGTGTCTTATTCATCTCTGAATCCTTAATGCCTCAATAACTATTTAATAAACTGAAATGAAACCAGTTCACCACATCTTCATAATTTCTGACAGAACTACAGAGTTCAATGAACTACCTAACCCTTTAGACAATGGTTTCCTTTCTCGTTCAAATTGTTAGTACTTACCTTTGCTGGCATGTGTGATTAGCATATATGCAGAAAAGAGCTATATGGCAAGCATGAGGCTGCTATCTTTAAAAGGGCCTGTTTCCAAGATGAGCCTTTGGCTGGCAACTGGGAACTTGGCTTTCTTCCATCCCCTAACTGATTAAAGTTGGTTTACTGTGCTTACAAACAATATGACTTATAGTGAACATTTGTCTTCCTTCTGGGAGTCCATAATTTTGGTACATGTTAGGCAGAGCATACCTAAGTGATCAGCTCCCAATAAAATCATAGGTGCTAAATCTCTAAGGGACTTCCCTGGGCAGAAACATCACACAAAAATTACTGCATTTATCATTGCTAGAGAAAAGAGTACACTAACATACACCTCCTTACAGTAAGAAGAGGGTTTGAGGAAGCCTGTACATGGATTTCTCCAGACTCCACTGTGGTTTTTTCCCTTTGCTGATCCTGTCATATATCCTTTCACTGTAATAAACCTTAGCCAAAAGTACAACTATATGCCAAGTCCCAAGAACTACTGAACCACCAAATGTGTAGGTGGGTATTGGGAACTACCCCAAAACAGTGTCTATTTTTAATGTGACTCTTCTCAACCCAACATTTTACTTTGAAAATTTTAAATCCATAAAAATATTGGAAAAAATGGTGTAATGAATACTCGTGCCTTTCATCAATTGAATATATTTAGTCACACTTGCTTTTAATACGCACTTTTTTTCTGAATCATTTCACAGTGAGTTGGCAGGCATCATGACACTTCATCCCTAAATAGTTCAACACTGTTTTTCCTAAGAATAAGCCATCGAGGTAGAAATTTTTTAAATCATGTTGTCATACTGAATTTTCCAATTCAAATTTACTATTACAGGGCTTCTCCTTACCTTGTTAATTAATATTTGTATTTCTCTTTTTACAGTGAAAATCTTGGTTCCTAATAATGTTAACACATTTACTTGTTCAATCCTAAAACAGTTTCAGAATTATATCAACATGTTTCCTAACAATAAGCCTATTAAGTAAAGTATAATATTTATTTGAAATTCTTTTTGTCCTTAGCATATATTTTACTAAAGAACTAGAGTATTATGTTCAACCGTTACTTATATTAACTTATTTATCAGTATAGTTATGTTATTGACTTGATATGCAATTAGATCCTTTTGATTGTTTGTATGTAATGTCCAAATTTGCCATTTTATTTTTTATTAAATTTTATTTTTGAATATGTAAAATTTTCACATTGTTCAAAACTCAAACTTTATAAAAATGTATCTTCAGAAGTCATACTCACACACCCATCACCCTCTACCACATTCCTATTCATCATCTATAGGTAACTATTTCTGTAGTTTCTGGTTTATCCTTCCACTGTATGTGTGTATATGTTTTGGAAAAAATAAGTAAATATATTCAGATATTCTTATTTCCTCTTCTTTCTGCACAAAAAATAGCATACAATATACATTCTTAGGCACTTTTTTTTTTTTCACCTAAATCAATCCTATCAGTTCATAGAGATCTTGGTCATTGTTTTTATACCTGCCTAACGTTCAATTGGGTATATGTACCAATACATATCCTCTTTAATTTCCCTTTTTGAATTCTACTTATACTTAAAAACATAGCTCAAGGCCCACATCCTTTAGAAAGCCAAAAAAAAAAAAAAAAAAAGAAGAAGAGGAGGAAGAAAGCCTGCTTTGGCCACACTGATCTCTCTTTCCAGAACTCTGAGAACACCATACCATTGATCTCTCGGCTTATCTCCTCCCCCACTGAGAAAATCTTCTTTAAAATAAAAGTTACCTACAATCATTACTTCTTCCTCACCATAAATTTACTCTTAAATCTACCGTGATCTAGCCTCCATCCCGAACGCTTCCCTGAAACTATTATCATCAAGATCCATAAATCCCATGTTGCCAAATGGAAGGGACATGTAATCTCATTTTATTCAACCTCTAAGCAGCACTGGACACAGCTGACCACACTCTACTGAAATGTTCTCTCCTAGTTTCTAGGAGACCACAGGACACTGTCCTGGATTTTATGTCTCACAGGCTACTCCTTTTCAATCTCCTTTGCTGGTTCTTTCTCCTCTGCTCAACTTCTAAATGCCTGAGTGCCTCAGGGCTCAATCTTGGGTTGCTTCTTATCTCTATCAGTTTTTAATATCTATCAGTTTTCTGACATAAGTTGCCATTTTAAGGACTAACTTGAGCCCAAAATATTTTATAATTCCTTCAGAGAATTTTTTTATAAATTTTTTATTTGAATTTACCACCAAGCACTTTCTACCTAGAGATTTCACAGTAGCTATTCCCTCTCCCTGTAAAATTCTTTCCCCATAATTTTGTGTGGCTTCTTAATATTTAAAGTCTCTGCTCGAATGTCACCTCCTCAGAGACGTTTCCTGACTACCCAGTCTGAAGTAGTTCTCATGGTTCCTTCTTCTATGTTTTTTCTTGTTTTACTTTCTTCATAACATTTATTATCTGAAACTATTCGATGAATTTATCTACTTTTATTGTCAGGCTTCCATCACCACCACCAGCCTCAGTATATAAAATTCATGAGACCTAGGACCCTGTCTGCCCTGCTAATAATCAAGTCCTAGAGTCCAAAAGACTGCCAAACGTACAGTAAGCATTTATATATATTTGTTAAATAAGTACAAAAAAAAATCTAAATCTCCACTTTATATATATTTATTAAATAAGTCAAGTACAAAACCATGAGGGTTTTTTTTTTCATTGTTAAAAAAAATCTAAATCTCTGGCTTCTCTTTAAAAGACACCGACTTGGATATGCATTCTTGAATGACAATAGCTACTCCCTTACAATGAACTCAAACCTCTCCAACTACTTTCTCACCCAGCTCACTTCACGAACATTTATTGAGCACTCCTTATATGCCAGTTATTTTTCAAAGTGTTTCACATTATTAGCACGCACACACACACACACACACACACACACACACACTCTCACACAATCCTACAAAATAGGTACTATTATAACAATTTTACAGATGACGAAACTGAGACTTACAGAGGTTATGGAACTTGCCTGAGATTACAAAATCAGCAATGGAAAAAGCAAGATTCAAACCAAGGCAAATGATTGCCTGGCTCCTAATCACTACACCATATTTTGGGCATTTGAATTGGTAACCTTTACCTATACTCTCTTCCTGGGTGATCTCATCCTATCTCAGGTGTTTAAATACTATAACTTATAAACTGACAACTCCAAAATTTGCTATATTTCATTCTAAATGTACATTTTTCACATTTAATATCTCTAAAATCAGAATATCTATTACAATTTATAATAGCATCTTACAACTGTTTTAGCAAAGCGGCAACCAAGACATGGTTGTCACTTGCCTGAGCATGTATGAACTTAGATATTATCCCAAATGGCATGACTAGAAAATTACAATTCAATATGTTAGTCAACAAACCACTTACAGGCCATTTGAGGAAGGTGTATGAGTCCCGGTTCTTGTTTGGAAACATTTTGTAAACTTCCAGTGAGATCAAGAAAGTACCAGCATCAAAACTTATAGAAAGGTACTGATTGCTTGAAAAAATAAATGCCAGAGGTAATAGTTGAGCATTCTTTCAGATATGCTGCATTGCTAGTACTCTCAATGGCCCAGAGGATGATACTATGGAGAAAAACAAGAACAGTGACATCTCTGAATAGAAAAATGATTCAGAAAAGTAGATTCTGAAATATGAAGATCATTTAGGAATAACTTCGCCAACTTGTTTTGCTTATATTTTCATATTTATGTGTACAGGAAAATGAGACAGATAGATTTATGATTTTTTAAAACTGTTTTGAAAATGAAAACACGCAGCCCCTGACATCTGAAACTGATCTGATATTTCACAGCTAGACTGCAGAATATCACAAGCCAGTCTGAAGCTGTGAAGCAAGGCCATTTTGTCCTCCTACTGAACGTAAACAATCTCAAAGAATACCAACCAACCTCAAGTTACTCTGAGATCATGATAAAATGACACAAAAAAAGGTCATCTCATAATTTTGTCTAAGCACAGATCATTCACTATGCCATTCACAAATACCCAATTATAGGATTGTCCTCACTTTCCAACAGCACACAATCTCAATCGAATTCCCACTTCCTTAGACCCTCTCCCAATCACCCAACCAAAACCCAAATCCTATAATCAGTTCTTTCTAACACTCCCTTTCTGAGACACTCCATGATTCTCCAGTGTTGCTTCTCCCTAACTAAAACAAGCAAAACCCCAACTTGTTAAAAAAGAGTGTGTTTTGGTGGTCTTTGGCTGGAGAGAATTGATAGTTAAGTCTAAAAGAGCTCTTGCAGTCTACAGCCATGCTACCCTGAACAAGCTCAATCCCGTCTGATCTCAGAAGCTAAGCAGGGTCGGGCCTGGTTAGTACTTGGATAGGAGACCACCTAGGAAGACCAGGTGCTGTAGGCGCAAAAAAAAATAATAATAATAATAAGGGATTGTAAGCTGACAAGGTCCTAGCAATCCGTGAGGTTAACCAATAGTTGCCTTGCCTAAAATAAATAAATAAATAGATAGATAGATAGATAGATAGATAGATAGATAGATAGATAGATAGATGATAGATAGATAGATAGATGATAGATAGATAGATAGATAATAGAACAGCTCTTGCAATAATGAAAAAATAAATATTCAAAATGGTAAGAAAGTATGTATCATAGTTTAATCAGCAGCAGTTTTTTCTTCATGGTACATAAAATAATGGCACATATTACAATCAATGATGTCTAAGATGTCATGAAATTATATTTTCAGCCTAGACTACTGCCCTGAACTCTGCATTTGTATAATTCTATGTGACTACTTCACATTTCTACATGGACTTGTTTAACAAGAGTCTCACATTAACATGTCCAAAAAGAAACTCTTGATTTTGGCCTCTAAACCTCTTCTCCAGTCTTAACCATTTCAGTAAACTGTATCATCATCTATTCTGTGCTGAAACCAAAATTCTAAGACTAGTTGTTGATTCTTTCCTTCTCTTCCCTTCCTGGCACCAGCCTCAATATATGCAATCCATCAAGGCCTAAAGGTTCTCTCCAAATACATCTCAAATCTATCCATGGCTCTCTACCTCCACTGTTATCCCTAGACTGAGCCACCTTATCTCTCACCCACACTACTATAATAACCTTCCTAAATGGTTCTCCAGATTTCATTTTTGCCTCTCTATAATCTAAATAGCAGCCAGAATAATCTTTTTAAAACAAAAATCTTATATCATTTCTCTGCTTAAAACTCTTTAACAAGTTCTCATTTGTCTCAATAAAACCCAAACTCTTTACCATGGCAACAAAGCCCTGCATGACCTACATCTTACAAATTCTTCCAACTTCATCTCCCTCTTATTCGTCACTTACTATACTCCAAACATACTGACATTCTTTTTGTTCCTGGAACCCTTACCCCAAGACATTGCCTGCCTTTTAATTCTGTGCACTAGTTGGAATGTTTTTCCCCCAGCTCTCTTCAGAATTCACTTTATCCTTTAAGTTTCACTTAGCTCAAATATCACCTCCTGAATGAAGGCTTCTCTGACCACTATATTTAAAAACTCTCTACCAAATACTCTTTATTTCCCTCATAGTACTCATCTTGGTAATTCTTTTATTTATTAATTTATCTACTGTCCATCTCCCTCAACCAGAAGGTAGTATCTTTACATTGTGCTGCTCCCCACTGAACCCCCTAGTACCAAGCACTGGGCCTGGACCTTTGGGGGCTTTATCTTTATAGATACAGGTGGTACTGTTTCATCTATTTTACCTGTTGTACAGTGTGCTATTGTGTAAACACACCACAATCTATCCATTCTTCTGTTGATAAGAATTGAGGTTGTTTTCAATTTTTTTGCTGCAATGAACATGCTGTCTCCTGCATATATGAAAGAACTTCTCTAAGGAGCAAAACTTCCAAGTCATAAGTATATGCACATCTTCATCTTGGCTGGATAGTGTCAAACTGTTCTCCAAACCAGTTGTACCAATTAATACTCCCAACTGCATAAAAATGTCCCATCACTGAACATCCTTGCCAACAGTTGGTAATGTCAGGTTTTCCATTTTTCACAATCTAATGTGAGAAAAGTATCCTATCATTTGAATTTACATGTCCCTGATTATTAGTGAGGTCAAGCATCTTTTCAGGTCTGTTGGCCATTCTTATTTCCTTTTACTCTAAACTGCCTATATTATCTACCCTTTTTTCTATTGGGTAATATCTTTTTCTTATTGATCTGTAGTTGTTCTTTACATATTCAAGATGTTAGTCATTTGTCAGTGACACGTACCACAGTATCTGCTTCAAGCTTGTCTTGAATTTGTCAATCTTTTTCTTGGGTTTATGACATGTATGTCTTGTTAAATGCAGTCTTTCTTTTTCCAATACCATAAAGACAGTCTCTCATATTTTCTTTTAGT
The DNA here is from genome assembly GCF_000151845.1 of Pteropus vampyrus. Lineage (NCBI taxonomy): Eukaryota > Metazoa > Chordata > Mammalia > Chiroptera > Pteropodidae > Pteropus > Pteropus vampyrus. The sequence goes on from NW_011888866.1 coordinate 172,707, forward strand.
AGTTCTGTGTTTAGGTCATTAACCCACCGGGAATTGACTTTTGTCTGCGACACAGGCAAGATCTTATTTTACCTTTCTTGCCATTTGATTACCAACTGTCCCAACAGAATTTCTTGAATGGTTCATCCTTTCCCCTATTAATTTGTAAAGCCACCAATGTTATATGAATAAGTCTGCTGATAGACTCTATGCTGTTCTATTGCTCTGTGTTTCTCTCATTTAAAGTTTAATATCGCAATAATAATCCCTTACACTTGAATAGCACACTAGAATTCATAAAGCACTTTCAAACCTGTTGATTATGCAATTCAAACCTCAAAACAATTCTGTGAATTAAGTGTTAGTATTCACATATATTTGGATGAAGAGGCCAAAACTCATAAAAGTTAAGTGAATTATCCATGGCCGCCAGATAGTAAAAGAGCAGAGACCCAATCTCTTCTTTAGTTACCAGTCTTTCCACCAGACTCTCTATTAGGAAAGGACAGGAACAATATCTTTCAAATGGCTCCCAAACAGAGCTATGCACTTTGTCCTAACACAACTAAAACAAACAAACAAAAGCCTTGATAAATGAACAAAGTCTTTAACAACTATGGTTGTTTGCACAAAACTGTCCTTTATGCTTATCTTGAAAATAAACTCTTACTGAAAGTAAACCTGCACTAGCCCCTATGGACTCCAGCTAGCCTTTTTGCTACTGCTCACTTCAAACACAGACAATGTCTCTGTTGAAGTCTACTGTGCACCACTCCTCATCAGTAGTGGTTTCTCATCAGTCACTAGCCCTGCAGCTCTGAAGACAGAATAGAGATGTGAAGACCCAGGGTTCTCTGTGTCTCAGGAAGGGAGGGAAGCAGAGCTGATGCCCCCAAACTAGAATTCAACACTAAAATTCACTCACACATAGCTGTGGGACATGTTAAAGAAAACAGGGAGCATGAGAGCTGTCTAACAACCCAGCACCTCACTTAATGAGAGACAAAAGTAAGTATTCCACAAATGGTTTTCATTGAACAAATAAATGAATTGCTTCATCCTGAGCCAGAATCAACAGTTTCACAGAATGTGCATAAAACAATTAATTAAGAAATTTAAGAAAAAGCAGCCCCTGAGATTCAGAAGCCAGCTTGGCACTCACAGCTAGGGCATATTATTCTCCTACTGCACATAAACAATCTCACAGAAAACCAACCAGTCAAGGCCATTTCATAATTTTGTGTAAGCACAGACAAAAACATGGCCACATGCTATCCACAAAATACCAGACACCGTTCCTCTCTTGGCCAAAATGAGTGACAGCTACTTCCCTACCAATTACACACCGTTTTATTCTTGAGCTATGTCTCTCTTCCCTATAGACAAGATTTAGTCAGATGCCCAATCATAGAATTGCCCCCATTTTATGACAGCATCTAAAGTGAATCCCTGCTTCCTTAGACCATCCCCCAATCACCAAAGTCCAAATCTTATAATCAGTTCTTTCTAACACCCTCTTAAGACACCCCACAGTTCCCCATGGGTTATGCTCTCCCTTGCTGAAAGGGTAATAAACCCAACTTTTTAATTAGAGTTTTGTTCCTGGCTGTCTTTGGCTATAGGGCATTGACACAGTACAAGTCAAACTAAAAGTCTATGCCTTTCTCTTTCTGCAAAGTACTCCCAATCTCAGTTTGACAAGAATATCATCTTATTTCTGAAAAGTCATCTCTAACTAAACAAAAGTAACAAATTCCTTTAACACCAGGAAACTGGTTCAATATTCAACCCCGATTTTACCAATGAACATACTTATGCACAAAACTTTTTGTTTGCATATAATATGCTTCCTTCTAGATAGTATGTCCTTGGAAAGTCAAATCTGTCTGATTCATCTTTGTAAATCTGTAGCATCTCACATGTGATAGAGCATTTCTTTCATAAATCGTATTAACATGTTGCTTTTAAACTAATGGTAGCTGAAATGGATGCCTCAGAATTACACGAAGGAAATCACAGATAAACCAAAAATTCAATTGGAAGAAAAAAATTATTTTTCCCAAAAAATTAAAAAAAAGATTTCTCTCCAAAACAATTTCAATTTTTCCTCCATATTTACATTTATTTTAACTGTATCTCAAACATATACCTTCACATTTTTAAATACACCAAATATGATTAACATATGTGTTCATGTTTCTTAACTAAAAAGATTTAGATCTTTCAGGAAAAATATAAGTATGATGTATTTTTTCATTTGTCCAACTAATTTCCACTGCTTTCCACCACCACCACCCTTTTAACCCGCTAAAAACGCATTTTGTTTGTAGCTTCAAAAGTATCCCAAAATACTACATCCTTATTACATGACAGACATCAAGAGGGCAAGGCCTGAGTTTATTCAATTGGTCTACATAATGCTTAACTAAATACTTAAAGAAACTGTCATAACACATATCCTGAACTTTTTTTATTAATTGCTGGAAAAACTCTCTCTAGATAAAGACTTTGATCCCCTTTGTTTTCTTCCTTCTTTTATTAAAACACCTTTGAGCAGAAGAGAGCCAACAGAGAACATCTATTCATCCTCTGAGGCAAAAGTATAATTCAGCCTGGTTTAACATATTAAATGAAACACTGTGCAATGTAAAAATTAAATTCAACAAATTCAAGTCCACAATCAAAGAGCACCTACCTACACTCTGCGAGACAATATGCCCCAGAAGAGCTGATATCCAAACAAACTCAAAGTTAAGTGGAGTAAAGGTTACAGAATACCGTAGACGTCAACGAGAGTAAGGAGTAAAGATGACTGTAGAAAGAACATTTCAGACTGAAACTCCAATTCCTCAAAGACTGGAATTCTGGATGGTTTCGACAGAAACATGGAGGTACTCAGTTCTGAGATCTCCACCATTTAGGAGGCTCAGCTTGTTCAAATGTAACCAAAGATAATTTTTAAATTCTCTATGCAACTCAGCAAACCTTAGCTCACAGCCTTCAGAACAAGGGGCAAAATTCACTTCTTCGAGGTCTTCTGGACTTTAAAATTAACAAGAACGATTGCCATCACTGAATGGTTGGACGGTGGATGTGGCCCGTCAGGCATGGGCGGGCCTCGTGAAAGTCAGAAGGGACTGGCTAGACCGTTCAGGCCAGTGCTGGACTTCCAGCCACGGCCCAGCAAGCCACTGTCACACTGCATCCTTAACCCAACGAGCTCATCCAATATGCTCGAGAGCCTTGACAGACCCGAACACTGACCGCCAGGCTTCAGGGCCAGGCTCTGGCTCCATCAGGCCTCAGACTGCGAACAAAGAGAAAGCCCGAGACAGCCTCCGAGGTCCGCACGGGACCCACGCAGCACCCGAAGGGACCTGCAGCCCTCAAGGGGTCGTGCGCCGGGCCTGGGTCTGCAGGTGTTCCTCAACAAGGGCCAGCCCCTACCCCGTTGGCGCACTGCAGAGTCTCCTGGGCGCAATGGGACAAAGGGTCAGGGAGTCTGGGTGCGTCCGGGTGGGTCCAGGTGGTTCCTGGTGAGTCCCAGGAGCCAAGGCCCCGCGCGCATCCCGGCCTTTACCTGCACATCACTCAGCTCCACGCGCAGATATAGCTCGCGATGTCGCTGAGCCCAGTAGACGTGCGGTGTCAGCACCTGATTCTCCATGGCCACACTGCCCAGGGTGCGGGGAGACTTTACTCGCTGCGCCTCGCTGCCTCGGGTAGTGAGCCGCTGGAGCCAAGCGAACGCAGGCCGCAACTCCCCACGCTTCTGAGTGCCTGCAGCCCGCAGCCTCAGAATGCCCCACTCTTGCGTGCTGCGCTTGCGCAGTGACGAGCGGGAGCTGGAGGTTTTTGCCCGAGCTGGGCGGAGACAAAGCAGGGCAGAGGCAAGAAGAAGCGGACCCAGGAACGTGGCCCGCCTTCACTGGCTGTGGCAGCGTTCAGAGTTGCCATCAGGCGCAACGCGCTTCTCTCTTTATGGCGGTGCTTACAAATAAGCTTAAAAATAAGAAACGCAGGAAACTCATAAAGAACCAGGCAGCATGGGCAACTGATTTGGGACTGGATTCCCTCCCATTCTATCACTCATTAATGTAACATTTATTGAGCGCCTAATGTGTGCTTGGGCGTCAAAGCTAAACACGAGCTACAGCAATAAGACACAGGTCCTGCCGACCTGGAACCCTCAGTCTATTCAAAGACTTAAGTAATTGCAGACACAATAAGGATGATGATGGTTATAAGGGAAGCAGTGTGAGAAGAGGCTGGAAAAGTGTTCTCAGAGGGGAGAGTTTGTTGTAGCCACCAGCCCCCGATAGACACACAGACCACCAGAAATCAGTGTTATAGGAAACACACTCTTTATTCAACCAGCTGGATCTGCCAGGGCTACACAGACCCCAAATTAAGCAGCCCCAAAATGTAGAGGTACAGGGTTTTTAAGCCCTAAACCCCATTCTTCATCCTGTTTGAACACACAAGTCTATTTTTCTTCTTTTTACTAACTGTCTACCCGCAGGTCGATTGTGCAAGCGGTGGGTACAGAAGCAGAAAGCTTATTGTTAGAATGTTATGTTCCCGTCGGCGATAGCCTATGTTCCCATAGGTGATAGCCAAGCAGTAATTTTTCAATTACCCACACAAGTTAAGTATAAAGGCCAGAGATTTACAGCGCTATCGCATAGAACTTTATGCACTGATGGAAAATATTCCATTCTGAGGTGTCCAATAATGTAGTCACATGCAGCTTCCTAGAACTTGAAATGTGGCTAGTGAGACTGAGAAACTGAATTTTTATTTTATTTTATATACTTCCAGTTAACTTAAATAGCCACGTATTAGTGGCTATCCTAGTGAATAGAGCAGGAGATTTCTCTCTTAAAATTTTAGTCATGCTGGTGGGTGTGTTACGAACTAGAGACAACACTAATTTATGTTTAATCTAAACCGCCTCATCTATGTCCACTTTCATCCCCAAGTCTTCCACAGTGAGAAAGCAACGTCACTATTAAAACCAGAAGTCTGGGACAAAAGTAGAATTTATACTTCGGTTCTGTTAGCACTCATTTATTTACCAAAGTACTAAGCACAAAAATACAGAGATGAAAGAGAAATGATGCCAGCTCTCAGGAAACATTTAGCTCAGAGATGTGAGAGGTTTTGCCTGCTAGGAGTTAAGGGCATAGAGATAGAGGTTGCCCTGAATTTGGAAAAGCAGTTAGGGGATGGATTAGGAAAGTCTTTACTTCAGTGAGATGTTTGCACTGTGTCCCACAGACACATGGGTGCCAGGGAAGTTTATAAGCTGGAGATTTGCAAAATCGAATATATGTTGGACAGGACAACCTATCAGTGAGGAAGAACTGGTAGTAGGCATACCATTTGGAGGTTGATACAATCTGCCAGGTGTGAGATAAGGAAAGCAGTAAACTTAATAAACTTGAATTATTAAAATAAAATATTTTTTGAAATGATAAAAGTATTTTTATTGCATTGTTTTTTCTACATTACAGATCAAATAAAGGGTACTTTTTAAAAATTGAAATGTAAATTGCATATAGGAAAAGGACAAATTTTAAATGTTCAACATAAACTAAATTTTTATATACATTTATATCTGTGTAATAATGAATTACCACCCAGATCAAGGTCTGGAACATTTCCAGCATCCCAGAGGTTCTCTCCTCTTGGTCTACCTATGCTTCCCATCCCTTTCCCCCAATAATTACTATCCTGACTCCTATCACCATAGAGTAGTTTTTGTCTGTTCTTTAATATCATATAAATGGAATCTACAGTATGTACCTTTTTGTGTCTGACTTCTTTCATTCAACATAATGTATTTCAGATTTACCTACGTAGTTGTGCAAATCAGTAGTTCATTCCTTTTTGGTTTTTGTTTTTGTGATATAGTATTTCATTGTATGAATATACCACAAATTATTTATCCATTCTCCTGATGATGAAAGTGTACGTTGTTTCCAGTTTTTAGCTATTATAAATAAAGCTGCAATGAACATTTATGTACTGGCCTTTTGGTGGATATTTGTGTTTAATTCTCTTGGGTAAATACCTAGGCGTGAAGTTGGTAAGTAATAGGGTAAGTATATGTTGAGCTTTAGTAGATATTGCTAAACAGTTTTACAAAGTTTTTTGATCAATTTGCACTCCCATAATCAAAGTTTGAAAGTTCTGTTTGCTCTATAGCCTTGGTATTTTCATTTTTTAAAATTTTAGTCATGCTGGTGGGTGTGTTACAAAAAATAAACTAATTTTAATCCAGCATATTGAACCTGAGGCTTATCAACTGACCTCTGCCCAAGGTGAAAACTATTGATAAGCAAGGAGATTAAATCTTGCCATTTTGCCTCAGATGCTCCATAAGAAAGGTTTGGTAGAAGGGGACCTATCCAACTTCATTTAACCACCACTAATCTACTGGATGACTTTTCTGGGCCTGAGTTTCCATATCTATCAAATAAGAGAGTTAGACTCAGTCCCCTCCAATGTTCTAGCAGTTAATTCTAAATTTTCCTGCAAAAAGGCCAGCTATTGTGGATCCCTCTCTCCAAGAGAAATACAATAAGAAAAAAAATTGAAATGGAAGAGAGAAAGAGTAGCATCCAGGTAAATTACAAAACTAAAAGATGACTGAAGTAGGTACGGGAAAGGTTTTATGATAACACTAATCAAATGAAAATGCAAAGTAATCGTTATCTTTTGTGACCTATCTTCTAGACAGCTGCCTTCTCAGGCCCATTTGGCCTAGGGCCATCTCTACCTCCTCTGCCATAGGCTGCATTTTTCTGATGTTTGCTGCGGAGGAAGCACATGCTCAGTGCTTCAAGCTGCTTCCCTGCCTTTGGCAAGAGATAGTACACTTTCTTTTTGTTCACTTTTTTCCAGAATCTTCTATTCCTGGAAGAAGTTTTTGAAAATGAGCTGTAGAATTTGACTCTTTTGTGCCTCATGCATAAAAAATCAGCCAGATACCCTTCACCAAAATTAGGTTTCTCTATCTGTACAGTACAAAGCTGAGAGTGGAGAGGGAGACCACTGGATCAGCCCAGCCATCTACTGGGGAATCCTGTGCAACCAGTTCAGATCCCTGTCTTCTAACTATGCCATGAGGGTGGAAACTGCAGCCAGTCATCCACACCCTGTCAAGCCACAGTTCAGAAGCTTGTACAGAGATGTCTGCCCCTCAGGCTTGCAGAGAGAGGCCCTTTCACTCCATTCAGTCTGACCTACCTGATAACTCTGGGCTCTCTGGGCTGTCCATATGGAGGTGCAGACAGTTGTTAAGTATGCTATCATTTGTGTAAAAATAATAGAGTAATGGGAGGAATAATCTCTCTCTCTCTCTCTCTCTTTTTCTCTCTCTCTCTATATATAGTTTAGATATCATAAAAAATTACTAGAAAGTATATATGCAAGAAACCAATAACATCAGTTTTTTGTGGATAAGGGAACTGGGTGACTGAAGGACTAAGATGGAAGAACATTTTTTACTATATACCCTTTTATACTTCAAAAATTTCGAATCATATGATATTCAAAAACAAATATGAAAAAAATTCAGAGAAAAGTCCCCTTTTTAATTATTGCATCTTGGTTTGTACTATGCCCCCCAAAAAGGCCAAAATTGGAAGAAGTTGGAAAACAAACTCTAGCCCACCATATCCTGTAGTCAACCACTATTAAAATGTGCATTATATGCTTATGATCTGTTTCCTCAATCTCCTTGGAACACAGATTGCCTCCTTTTGGTATCCTGTAGCATCTAGCACAATGTATTTCAGAAACTAGATGCTTAAAATATATTTATGGATGATAATGCCCAGCACTAAAAAAGTTTTAGTGAAATCGGCACGCAATACTGAATGTAGCTAAGGGCAAAATGAATTTGTGCAATCACTTTGGAAAGTAATTTTGCAATACATAGCAAGAAAAAGAGAGGTTTATGCTGATTGACCTAGTAATTTCCCTTTTGGGATTTTATTCTAAGAAAATAATTTCAAGCAAGGAAGATGTATATATGAAGATGTTCATGGTATTACCTGATCAAACACTAGACATTACACAAGGAGAATGACCAAATGAATTGTAGTATAACTACTCAATGGAAAAACTGTACAGCAGTGCAACATGGTTAATTAGAAACTAGCATTATTAAAATTATTTATGATAAAAACTACAAAAAGTTTCTATTACAACTTTATATACTGGATAAGATATTGGAAAGTAACTTGTGTTTTTGTTTTTCCCCTTTACAACCCTTGATCTTTCCCAATTTAAGAGGCTAGCATGAAGCAACCATTGCCTTCTGGGAGTTGTAATGGTAGGATCAGAGAACAGAGAAATCAAATTCTTCTCTTTTAAGCCCAGTTGCACATGTAAGACAGGAAACATTTGGAATATACAGACTGAATAAAAATTATCCAAGTAGAGGAGGGAAGAGAGAGTCAAAATGGAAGTGAGACAATACTCCTAAGAAGGAGCCTGAGTCTTGACCTTACCTCCCCTTACAGGATTCTCCAAAGCTGGGAGGAATAGTAGATCCCCCACATTGATAACAGGTTTAGGGATCTAGGGAAAGAAAAGACCTGTGCTCATGCCCAGGCATTAGTGCAAGGCCCTAGAGAAGCAGTGCCTTAGTGTAACAATAGTGAGTGGAGATAGAGGTTGAGAGCTGGCAAGAAAGGGCTTGAGGCTTCCTGGGTGTGGGTGTGGATTCCTGGTAGTTGGGGCAAAGAGGAACAGAAAGTATGAACTGACAACTGGAGACTTATGGATAAAAGATATTTAATTGGGTACATCACGAGGAGAAAGATCACACTTGAAGATAAGCTGGCATATTCGTTTTTCATGGCTGCCATAACAAAGTACCACAAGCCAGGTGGCTTAAAACAAATTTATTCTCTCACAGTTCTGGAGGCTAGAAGTCCAAATTCAAAGTGTTGGCAGGATCATGCTCTGAAGACTCCTTGCCTCTTACTAGATTCTGGTGGTTGCTGGCAATCCTTGGTGTCCTTTGACTTGTACCAGAATAAATCCAACCTCTGCCTCTATTGTCACATGGCATTCTCTGTGTGTCTGTGTCCCTGTGTCTTCACATGGCTTTCTTAAGAGGACACCAGTCATTAGATCTGGGGCTCACTCTAATATGATCTCACCTTAACTAATTACATCCACAAAGACCCTTTTCCAAATAAAGTCTCATTTGAGGTTCTGGGTGGCAATGGATTTTGGAAAGACATTATTCAAACCAGTACAGCTGAGTCATCTTAGCAGCTCATGTTATAGACTAGGGACTGGCTATCATCCCCTCCACCAGGATTCTGAATTGAATGACTAGGTTTGCCTGGAATTAATTGATTACACTTTTTACTATTAAGCAAAATTGGTCATGTACAAGTTATATTGAATTATAGAAAAACTAAGGAAACTAAATGTACACATTTGTGTGTGGCTTGAAACTATTCCTCCTGCTACTTATGTCAAATACGTATACAAAACAAAAAAAGTTTGTTAGAATAGTGGAATTATTGATGGATAGTTCTTTAATGACGTCAGAAAGTTGTGTTTACTCTAAATTCAAATTGAAAAAGTGATGCTTGTTGTTTGGTGGAGGTGATGCATGTATTGCTATCCAACAAGGCTTTGAGCACGCCAAGGTTCCCAGAGTTTTCTCTTCCTTTGATCTCGGTCATGTTCTAAATCCAGAAAGATATTAATATCTTAATCCATAAAGATATTACTGACTAACTGTGGTCCTGATAAGCCTCCTATCCTCTCCTGTTCTGGAAAGATCACAAGGCATTCTGCTAAGACTCAAATATGCTTCCGTTCAAGCCTTTGCCTATGAGGCCCATGTGGATACGTGCAAGGTTGCCAGGGTGCATGGTAGAGATGTTCTGCTCCAGCTTTCTCAGTGTTTGATGCTTTTTAAGTCTACCATAAAGAAAGAAAATGAGACTGAAAACCAAGAAATCTGAATTCAAATCTAGTTCAATTTAAAATTAGCCAAGCGACTTGTAAAACTGTCCCTTTGGAATCACATCATGGCTCTTTTTAGCTAAGAGATTTCCCTTCTCTGAAGCTCAATTTGCTCTTCTCTGAAATAACTATTCACTATGTCAAAAGATGTGGCGAAAATTAAATGAAATTGTTATGTTTTTAAATTACGCGGCACATAATAAGTGCTCAATAAATGGTAGTTTTTTCCTGTAAAAAATTAGTGACATATCTTAAGCAAGTCCTTTACTTCCTTTGGGCTTGTTTTTTTAAATCCATAAAGCTTTATACTTTTTGTTTACTTTTTGGGAGGTCTTCTTCTCCTTATTAGAATGTAAACTGCACAAAGACAGAGGTTTTGCCTGCTTTAGTCACTACTGTAGCCCCAGTGCCTAGAACAGTGACAGGCACATGGCAGAGATTCAGTAAACATTTGTTGGGTGAATGAAATGAAGTGCAAGATATTTCACTATATTTTGTTAGGATGTGCATGTGCACTCAAAGCCTTAAAATATACTTTCAGGTTATGTGCAGAAAATACATAGAGGAGTCCCAGCAAAAAAGACTGTATCTTTTAGCGGAACTCAACTCAAAAAAGCCTAGGAAAGACTCATTTAACCTCAGAGTGAATAATTACATACTGAGGAGTGGAACACCGCACTCAAATGGATCTTTTATTAGTGCTATTATAATAAATCCTAATGACACACACCTTTGACACAGAGCTCCTGGTAATGATAGAAATAGGGGAGGCCCAGCTTTTCAACTGTTTTGTTCTATGCCTAGCACTTCCCCAGTCATCTCCCCAGGCTCCTTTATTCTCTTTCTCTCAGTCAATGTGTGATGTGGACTGGGAAAGAAATTATGGGTCAAGGGATCGCCTCTCGTTTTGATTACAGCAAGTCACTCACTTCTCTACCCTGGGCCCCAGTTTCTCCATCTTTAGGTATTAGAGTGACACACATGGTTTTCCTTAATTGAAACTAAGTGATGTGTATCTCTTTTACAGATAAAGAAACCATGGCTCAGAGAGATTAAAGGATCTACTGAAGATCACTGATTAGTAGTAGAGCCAAGTTTTCTGTCTCCAAGTTCAGGCTTATTTTCACTATAACAATGAAACACTCAGAAGATCTCCGCGACCTTGGTCCCTTTCCTCTCTATGTCATCTCCATGAAGGGACAGGGATTTTTTTGTCTGGCTTCCTCCTAGCTCTAATCTCAGCGCCTATAACTCTGCCAGGCACAGAGCTGGTACTCGATATACAGTTGTTGAATGAAAAAAAAAAATGGGTAAGTAGAGACGCGCCACGATTCATCCAATGACTTCAAGCAAGTCAAGTCGCTTTCCCGTTTCTAGATTTCATTTCTGTCCCCCACACTCGCCGTCTCCTTCTCGCGCCTCGTTAACTCCTCCGGCCACTAGACGGCACTGTCGTAATGGACCCCACCCAGCAGGGAGCGGCGCCCTTCTTGGACCCGCTGCGCCTTCGCTGGTCGGAGGGCAGGTAGCCAGGAACCGGAAGTGCCAGAGCCGCTGGAGCCCCCGGAGCGGCCGCTGCTTCCCTTAACTGCCGCGTTCACCGCTTGGGTTACCACTAGTGCCGTCTCGGAAGAAGTCGCTGCAGCCGAGTCGGGAGTGGAGGCGGCGCGGCATGAAGCGGCGCAGGCCCGCACCGTAGCACGCGTCGGGACGGTCCGGGCGGGGCCGGGGGGGAAGGTGCAGTATCCGCCCCCTCTCCTTCCTCTTCGCCCGCTAGGCCTGGACCCCAGCCCACCCGGGGCCTGGCCGCCTCACGGAGTGGCCGCCTCACGGAGTAGCCGCCCCACGCGTTCTTCGGGTTAGTCCGCTCTGCGGTTTACCCGGCGCGGCGCCCTTCGCGGGCCGGAGCCAGTGGTGAGGCTCCACTTGCCGGAAGAGGAAGCTGGGGCTATGAAATTGCGAGTTAACGAACGTCCACTAGGCGCCCCCTGAGCGCTGGGTGCTGGCCTTCGGACTCCTACGTCCATTATCTTAATTGAGCCGCGCCGGGGATGGGAGCTGGGTATTGTCCGGGCTTACAGATGATGAAACGGAAGTCCGCAGAGGCGAAGGGATTTGCTTAAAGCCAGACTGTAGCAGATCAGATTTGTACTGAGGTGTTCTGATTCCCCAGCTTGTGTTCTTTTCTTTCTCTTCCTTAACTCTGGGTCGGTTCACTGGCCCCCTCATTCTAATTCACGGGGACAGAATAGATGCTTTCCTTTTTAAAAACCTCTCCTCACACTTTTTTCATAAGACATCTATGACTTAGTATCCCCCCAAACCCCCTTCTCGACATTATCACCTACACCTCTCCCTCATTCATAGCTTTCAAGATTTCTGCCCACTCTCTGATAATGTTCTTCTCAACTAGCTTAGGACGCTGAAGAGTGAAATAGGTAGGCTTCAGTGAAACTTGGGGTGTTTAAGTGGACAACTATTTGGCCCTTGGGTTGAATATTAAAGAATGACATTTCAGTGGGTTCAAATTCAAGAGACCTGACTGAAGCTTTTTTTTTTCCTAAGCCAGTGTGCTCTTCTTTGAGTGGGGGGCTTAATACATGGGAAGGTGTCTTGACATCTTCGTTCATTGTCGCAGTGCTAACATAACTTCACTGGTTTCCCTCCATTTGCCACTGAGCTTCTCTCACCACATTACTCTCCATCATTTGGGCTAGGAGAGCTCAGAATTAAAACCGATAACAAAGTAACAGGTGTAATCACAGATTCTTCTTTTTATTTTTTTTCTTTTACCGTGCCAGAATTTGAACAACCTTAACGCTACCTTTTCCAGAAAGTTACCTAATTCAGTTATTTTCAGAGTGTATGTGGAAAGGAAAGAAGCATAAATGGAATGCACTTAAAGTAGATAGTACATTATCTTGTGAAAATCTTAAATTATTAAATGCAAGTTAGTTCCCTTGCCACGAAAATTGCTTGATCTGTAATTTTCATGGGCTGTTCTACTGAGTCTATTCTTTCTCCAATCTGCTCAACATGTATTATGTAAAATAATACACATGTATTATGTAAAAGGTAGAGGAACAGTACCAGGCACATAGAAACAAACTTTGTTAATTTTGTTAGTCATTGTCATTTTCAAGGATTTGCAATAGTGAGTAACCTCACATATGTATGCCTTTTATACTTTTTAAAAATTTTTGCATAATTTTCACTTTAATGTATGTCTAGACATCAGGATTTACACTATTGCTAGAATAGTCTTTTGAATAAATTGTGCTGTACATAGCTGAAATAATATAATTTTAATCTAAAATGCAGATACAAAATAATTCAGGCATTATATACTATCCAAAAAGAACCAGTTTTAAGTACTATTTGTGACTTTTAAAATTTAATCTTTATGGCCACATATGATTTAATAATGATCGACAGCTTTATATCTTATTTCATTATCCTGGTGAGCAGGATTGGATGGTGAGAAAAGGAAAGACTCCTGTGAGAAGAGAGCAGAATGAGCAGAGGGATCTATGCTTGAAGTTGAGTCACTTGAAAAAGATCTCTTTGAATGTGGAAGAGATCTGAGCAAATGAAAATACAATCAGGTAGGCATCAGGGAAGGGCCTTAAGCGAAGAGGTAGGTGGGGCAGTGAAATACATGCACTGTGCTGAGAATGTATACTGACCTTATTTTCTAGTTTTTTAAATTAGAAAACTTTGGTCATGTATTTTGAGAATGTATTTGATATGCGGTGTTATGGAAACTTAGCTAATACAACTTTTACATAAGAGATGTCAGTCAAGTCAATGATAACTCAACAAGTTGGGCAGTAAGACTTCAGAGGTCTGTTTGCTTAGCTCCCTGTATTCTCTGGTCCTGTTCTTGGAAATGAAGTTCCAATCTAACTCAAGAGGAGTTGAGTCAAAAAGAGCCCAGTTTGTGTAGCCACTTCTCTCACTTGTCTCTCCGTTAGAAGTAAAACTAGATTCATTGATGTATTTGATAGAAAGTAGGCCTCCACTAGCTTTTAGTTGGGCAAACAACCACCACTGTCATAATACTGCCATTTAATATCAAAGTGCTGAATACCCATTGAGCTAAATTACTTTTTTTTTTTGCTGAGCTATTTGGATATTATTGGTGGTAAATGCCCCTTTTATTATTGCAAGTTGTATACCTGACATGTCTCTCGATGGCTTTTCTGGCCACCTTTAATGCTCTTACATTGAAAATGGTAGTACAATTCACACTGCAGCATGAAAAAAGATACAATATCCTGGCCACACAGTTCAGTTCATTGTACATGCCACAATGCACACCTAATGGACTAATTGCCAACCCACGTCAGCTAATTACTTTTTCCCTGTGGTTAGTAGTTCTTACATGAACTCCTGTTAACCTTCAATATTGAGCTTTAAAAAAGACATCATATTAAATATACAGCCATGTATTGATTGTTGTTCTAGAAGTAGTTAATAATTGTGAAATTGGTTGCATAAATGCAATCTCAGAAGGCCACAAGTTTTTGACAGTTCAAAAAGAGCAAGTTGCCCCAGAATTTCTGTTTATATTCGTTTTGGTAATGCGAATAAGACATGTCAGAATATCATAAGGCTTATAATAACACTTCTGGTTATTTTCTTTGATATTTGGTCCTGTTACATTTAAATATTGAAGTAGATAAAAATACATCCTCTTCTGGATTTGTAAAATAAAACACTAATAGATGCAATATTAATATTGTTTTGGGGTTGAACTGGTAAATTGGGCTGACTTTTATCAAAATATTAATAGTACAAATGTCAAATGCTTTCTGCATCAGCTACTTCAATTAAAGCCACTTGAAGAAAGTAACTTTCTCCCATTTAATAATGAGAGTAAAACTTGTATAATCTGTAATAATAGTCACACAAATTTCTTATAGTGTAGAGTTACCACAAGTGATCATAAGATAGTGATATCTAGGCATGAGCAGAGAACAAAGAAAAACGTACCAGCCAGTTGTCTCATTGCTTGGAGTTCCAAGGAAAAGGAAACTGTATATTAAGTATGCTAGAAAGATTATTACAAGTACATTATTTGCAACAATTTTATTACTGTTCTTGTCACTTTATTTCTGTTAGCCGAAGGAATCCACATTTATGAAATGTGTCACTTTAAGTGTAAAAACACTTAACTCCCTTGGCACATTTAGCTTCACTATTGACATGCTTTTGGATAGAGCATAGCAGCCAACTGGCATATGGCCTGTTTCCTTCCAGTGTGGGAAAGAAAAAAAGAATTTTGTCAAGATATTCCTAAGGAGAGCCTTTCATAAAGGTTACCAAAGGGATTTATAGTCATTGTGAAATAGACATGACATCAATTTTTTAAAAAACTCATTTTTAAACAATACAAAGAAGGGAGGGCTATACTTTTCGTATTGGGTTTCATTGTGACTGCTTTTTTTCTTGCTGCCTTGGGGGGTGGAGGTCCCTATCAGGCTGTCATTCTGATCATTTTAAGAGAAGGCAGGCCTGTGAACAACTTCATTTGCTTTGTTTTTCTAGGAAAATGCAACATGGCAGCAGCGATGGAAACAGAACAGCTGGGTGTTGAGATCTTTGAAACTGCAGACTGTGAGGAGAATATTGAATCACAGGATCGGCCTAAATTGGAGCCGTTTTATGTTGAGCGATATTCCTGGAGTCAGCTTAAAAAGCTGCTTGCTGATACCAGAAAATATCATGGCTACATGATGGCTAAGGCGCCACATGATTTTATGTTTGTGAAGAGAAATGATCCAGATGGGCCTCATTCGGACAGGATCTATTACCTTGGTGTGTATGAAGTCACACTTTCTGAGAGGAAATTCTTTCTTAATTCAAAGTTAAAGGCTAGATACAATTGGCACTCAGATTTTGGAGAATAAATAAATGAATCAGTGATGGTTCTATTAAAGGAAAAAAAACTGTTTTGAAGACTTTTAGTTGGGGTGTGCTTTTAATTTTGGTTTGTCCCATTAACTTTTTTTTACTTAACAGATAACAAATCATGAATTGATCATGATACTATTTTCAAAGTCAAAGATGCCAGAAATTACTTCTTCCTAAAGCCAGTTCAAAATGCCTTTTTTTAGGAATGGTCAGATTAGTAACACAATTAAACCATTAGTTTGTTCCCACTCTCAACAGCTGCTGCTTTCATTTTTTTAACCCAAGGGTGGTTTTGGTCTCTTATTCCTGAGCCCATTCACTCCAGATTTCAGGTCTGTCTAAATTAAATATATTACACCACTGATTTACTTTTCTGTTTATTAAATTTTTAAACATAGGTTTCCTCACCTTTCTCATGTATACATGTATGTATATTTTGTAAGAGATATTATCTTCAGGAATCCACATCAGTGTTTACAGATTCATTCTTTTTTAACAACTCCAGAATATTCCATTATATAATTGTGCCATATTTTACTTAACCAGACCTCTAATAATGAGCAGTAAGATTTTCTATTTTGCTGTTACAAGAGATGAGGTAGCAAATATCACTGTATTAGATCATTCTGTCCATGTGTGAATTTACCCATAGGACTAATTCCAAAGAGTGGAATTGCTAGGACAAAAGGTGCATATATTCTGAATTTTGATTGATATTGCTGAATTGCCCCTCCAATGAGCTTATAGAGTTTATATTATCAGCATTGTATCTGATATCTATTTCTCTACATTACCAGTAGTGAATAATCAAACTTCTTAATCTTTCCCAATCTGATTAGTGAACAGCAGTCTTTCATTGTAATTTTTTTATTATTATTTTTTAAATTGAGATACA
This sequence comes from Pteropus vampyrus, assembly GCF_000151845.1. Lineage (NCBI taxonomy): Eukaryota > Metazoa > Chordata > Mammalia > Chiroptera > Pteropodidae > Pteropus > Pteropus vampyrus. Next base: position 189,499 of record NW_011888866.1, read on the forward strand.
ATTGACATATAACATTAGTTTCAGATATACAACATAATGATTCAATTTTTCTATACATTGCAAGATGATCAGCATAATAAGTCTAGTTAACATTTGTCTCCTTACATAGGTAACAAAATTTTTTTTGTGATGAGAATTTTTAAGATACACTCTTTTAGTGACTTCGAAATGTGCAATACTATATTAACTATAGTCATCATGCTATACTGTATGTTACATCTCCATATCTCATTGTAATATTTTTATTTCTCTTACGAATGAGATTGAGCATTTTTTCACATATTTAAAAAACATTTGTATTTCCTTTTCTGTGACCCATTTATAATCATTTTCTATTTTTTATTGAGTTGTGGGTATTTTTCTTATTGACGCAAGGTATTTTTTTGGATGTAACGAGGGAACTAATCCATTGTGGTATTTTCCCCTGAGATTTAATTTGTCTTTTGCCTTTAGTTCTTTTGCCATGTAGAAATTTGTGATTTTTTTTTTTTTTTTTGCTAGTTAAATTTTTATTTTTCTGTTTTTGCATCCTATTTAGAAAGGCTTTCCCAATTCCAAGATTATATTTTTTAAAATCTTTATATATTTTAGATGCTCTGTTTTGTTCCATTCATCTATCAAATCAAGTGCCAATACTATACTGCTGCTGCTACTATTATCATCATCATTGTAGCTCTATATGTTTTACTGTTTGCTAGCACTAGTCATCCTTCACGCTTTTTTATACTTTTCTTGACTATTTTTGTTTGCTTGTTTTTCTAGAAAACTTAAAATTAGCTTGTATAGCCACTTCCAATTCTGTTTATACTGTTTAGATTCTATTATATTTATAGATAAAATTAGGGAAAGTTGACAATTTAAAATGTTGAGCTTATCAAGAAAGTTTATGCTTTTTCATTTGTTCAAGTCTTTTATATCCATCTGAATTAAAATTTTTTTCTCCATATAAATTCATTGTTTTAAAAAATTTAATGTTCTTCGAACACCAGTAAATACCAGTGTGTCATCAGGAAAGAATGGGAAAAGCCTTTTTTGCTCTTACAAAGAACCGGTGTATGTACATAGAATGTCCTGGAAATTTTTATTGGTCATAGATGAAGCCAAGGAAGACATTATGGAACAAGGAGCAGTTTCAAGAGAGGCCACTGAAATGATTGTGGGGAATGGCTCTCTTTTGAGGATAATAGAGAAACCAGTTTTTTCATATTTGAGGACTGAAGGCTCCTAAAAGGAGAAAGCTAAAGGAGAATATGATCACATTTTGTAAAATTATGTAATGGTACTTCAGTCTTAAGAATTCTATAACAAAGTAACTCTGGACTATACAAAATAGATTTATGACAAAAGCAAGTGCTGAAGTAAATGTCAACTGATACCTAACTTTTTACTCCAAAATGCAGTACAGACCAAGAAAGGTTTAAGAAAAGTTTAGGAACATAAAGGGATGAAGGAAGATGTGGGTATTTGGGGGTTCATCTCCAGCTTTTGCAAGGGTTAGCATGCCCTTCCACAAACATCTTTCCCTGCCAGTGTCAGAAACACTAGGCTGAAGATTTGTTCCAACCAGGAGAGAGTTTCTTGTTCTGTGTAATTTATTTTCTCCATCCTTAACTTTCTCCTAGCTTTTTTGGAAGTGATACCTTTCTGGTGCCTTTTAGAGTAGAAGGGCTTTGTTTTACTTTAAGTTTTCTTTGGTTCACATTTTCAAAACCATTTCTATTCTCTTTTGCATATAACTCATTCTACGTTACTGTGATCTTCCCATTATTATTGCATAATTTTCGCAGAATAGACCAGGCTTCTACTGAGTATAGAGATCTCTTTCACCCTTCCCCAGTAAAAGCCAAAGATATTTTTAGCAAATCAGATTCTATGTTGTTGAATATGAGTACACTTTCATTTAAAACTTATTAGTAATTACAGTTGTAAAACTTTTATAATGAAGAAAAAGTAGAATTTAGTTAGACCTGTGTATATTTCTGAGTAAGTACTTTAATGCTTCAGGAAAAGAAATTTAGTAATCTGAAGTTGTCACAAAGCATGCTTATTTGGAATCTCCTGAGTCTGTTGCCAACTTGTAAGAGACTAACAATTTTATGTATGTTTTGAGAGAGACTAAGATCTGAATATGAAAATGAAACCTGAGCACATTTCTGTGACACCTGAGTTTTATTGAAGAAAATTTCCATGGCATTTGGCATGTGCATCTCTTACAGATCCCATAGAGTACAAAATTTTCTAGTACATAGAAAGCATTATATACTTATTACTATGAATGCAGTAGATCACTATTTTTTTTAAAAAAAAACGATTGTTTTTTCTTATAGCTATGTCTGGTGAGAACAGAGAAAATACACTGTTTTATTCTGAAATTCCCAAAACCATCAACAAAGCAGCAATCTTAATGCTCTCTTGGAAGCCTCTTTTGGATCTTTTTCAGGTAGGATTAGACATTGTTATTCTTGTGGTTTGGTGTATGTTTTCAGATACCGCAGAAATAAATTTTCAGAAATTTAATTGAGGTTTTATATTTGAAGTAGATGTGAATCAAAAGGAATTAAAACATTTTTATGTTTTTGCATTTATGACCTATAATTTTCATTTAATTCTCAAAATCTGAAACTAAGGGATATTATAATACAGATTTTTTAAAACTACTTTCTCCCTATTTAACTGCCTTTCCCATCTGTAAATTTCCTAGTTACATAGTTCTCACATTTTGGGGGAGGAGTTGTCCACATGAAAAAAATAATATATATTTCCAGAAAGCTTTCTATTTAAATCTTTAAATTCAATTTGTGGTTCTAATACTTAATAACAGTACTAATGTTAAGGGTTAAATAAAGATACTAAGTTCAGTTTTTGTTTCTAAATATTATAATTCAAGTTACAGAAAAATGAAAGCTTAGGTGTTTTTGTTTTTGTTTTTCAGTATTTTAGTTTTAGACTAAATGTAAAATAGTTGAGAACGTCCCAAGAACAAGACAATAGTTTGGGTTTGATTGTTTGCATTTTTGGTTCTCATTTATTATTTTTACGTTGAGCATTTTCTTAACAGTGTGTTTGGGCTAAATTTACTAAAATATGATGTTTCTCTTAGGAATTAAAAAAATAACTTTCATGGCAACTGATCATTCTGACTACAACGATTATAATAATGGATGTTGCTTTTTACATAGGCTTGTGACTTTAAAACAAAAAAATTTCTTATTCTAAGACAAATGCGTTGAAATAATAGTACTATTGTCGTGGAACAGTTGGCAAATTAATGAGTCAGGGTTCTTTTTCTGAACTCTTATTATGGACAATTTCAAATCATAGAAAAGTAGAATTACATGTGAATCAGTTTCAAATTATCAAATCTTGGCCATCAGTATTTCATTGTAACCCTGTCAGTCCCCCCTCACAATCCCTATCCCCACTTCTCAGATTATGTTGAAGCAGATCCCAGATACATGTTTTCACTCCTAAATAAGTCACTATCTCTCTCTAAAGGATATAAATTCTTTTTAGACAATACCACAATATCATTATCATATCTTTAAAAATATTTTTATATGAAATATTTAGTGTTCAAATTTTTCTGATATTTAAATAAATTTTCTTTTTTTATACTTGATTTGTTTATATCAAGATCTAAATAAGATCCATATATTACAATTGATTAATAGGTCTCTTAAGTCTCCTTCCATCCTTTTTTTCCTCCATTGTAGTTTGTTGATGAAAGAGGGTCCATTTTGTTGATGGTACACCTGTGGTGTTATTTGATATGTTCTTCATTCCCCTGTATATTCTGTAACTATAAATAAATGATTAGATCTAGAAGCTTGGTTAGACCTAGGTTTCTTTTTTTTTTTCTTTTTTTTTTTTCTTTTTTTAAGAATACTTCATAGATTAAAAGAATTGAAAGCAGGGTTTCAAACAGATATTTGCACGCCCATGTTCATAGCAGCATTATTCACAGAAGCCAAAAGATGGAAGCAACCCAAAGGTCCATGGACAAATGAATAAACAAAATGGCTTATACATACAATGGAATATTATTCAGCTTTAAAAAAGAAGAAAATTCTGACACATGCTACAACATCGATGAACTGTGAAGACATGATAAGTGAAACAAGACAGTCACAAAAGGACAAATACTGTGTAATTCCGCATATATGAGGTACCGAAAGTAGTCAAATTTCATAGAGACAGAAAATTGGTGGTCGCCAGAGGCTAGGGGAAGGGAAAAATGGGGAGTTGTTGTTTATTAGTTATAGAGTTTCAGTTTTGCAAAATGAAAACGTTCCAGAGATGGGTTGCACAACATTTTGAGTATACTTAACACTACTGAACTGTATACCTACAAGTAGATAAGGTGGTAAATTTGATATTGTATATATTTTACTACAACTGAAAAAAATACTTCATAAACCATGTTGTAGTTTCCATCAAGAGGCAGGCATATAGAGCCTTATTTCTTCTCTTGTGATGATAGCACCTTTTGATCATTGCCTAGATCCATTAATTTATTTATAAAAATGGCAATATTTTATCATTCCTTTTCATTTATTAACTGAAATACTGCTATAAAGAGAAACTGCTATTCAACAACTATTTAGTTATCCTGAGATCCATTTCACAATGGAAAGGCAGGATAATGTTTTTCAAATAATTTATTTCCTACAGTCCTCCATAGGTGATTAATTAAGGTTTCAGAGAGAGGTGTGTGTGTGTCTCTTCATAAGCTTATAGAGGAAACCTATTTGATGTCTTTTGATCCACTGACAGCTACTCTTATTGTATAAATTGTTTTATTTTTGGCTGGTGGAAGCCTCTTCGGTTTGACATGTCAAATCTTTTTGACATGACTGGTAATAACTGATAGCTCTCTTGCTTTCTGGTATGCTAGTCAATGCTCATCTTACACATTGCCTGTCTCACACTTGGAATCAGCTATTTCTTAAAGGAGTTCTGGTTCCTTAAAGGGAAAGTGGTATTAAAAGACCATGATCTGGGTACTAGGGATGCTCATTATTAATTGGGTTGGTAATTGTTTCTAGGTCTGTTTATTGGACAAACTAGGGAATACATACTTTGTGTATGTGTGCGTGTGTGTGTGTGTTTGAAATGTAAATATCAACGTGAAACTCATCAATTTAGATAAAATATAAGGTCAGACTGATATATTCAATTCAAATTCTGCACAGGATTTTTGTTAACCTCATTTATCTTGCATATGAATCTCCTTTCTCTGATGCCAAAGATCCAAGTTTAAAAAACATTAATTAATCATTTGCTTTACCCCATACTGCATACACAAAAGTTTCACATTTTGGGCTTTTATAAATAATGCTGTTTTTAATATTTATATGCAAGATTTTGTGTAGACATATATCTAGGAGTGAAATTGCTGGGTCATGTGGTAACTCTGATTAAATTTTAAGGAACTACTAAATCGCTTTCCACAGCAGTTGCAACATTTTCTATTCTACCAGCAATTTATGAGGGTTCTAATTTCCTATATCCTCACCAATACTTGTTTGTCATTTCGATGATAGCCATTCTAGTGAATGTGAAGTATTATCTCATTATCACTTGCTTTACATTTCCCAATGACCAGTGATGTTAAGCATTTTTTCATGTTTTCATTGGCTGTTTGTATATCTTTGAAGAAATGTCTAGGCAGGTCTTTTGCCCATTTTTAATTGGGTCTTTTCAATATTGAGTTGTAAAAGTTCTTTATTCTGGATGTTAGACCCTTAACAGATATGTGATTTGCAAATATTTTCTTCCATTCTGTGGATTGTCTTTTTGCTTTTTTCTTTTAAGTGCTGTAGTCATTAATTTATTCGTATAAAATCAGCCATAATTACCTTTGGTAAGTGTTTAGTACTGTAATCATTTATTTAGATCTATACATTTAAACACAATTACTTTGGTCTCTCTTTTATGGAAGTTAAGACATTTTTGTGACTTCTCCTTTATTCTGTTTGTTTATCTTAATCTAAAGTTCTTATACTTCAGTTTAAAAAAGTTGTGCTGAAATACACACAATATAAAATTTACCAAATTAACCATTTTTAAGTATACATTAGTGTACATCAGTGGCGTTGAGTACATTCACATTGTTGTGTAACCATCACCACTTTACATCCACAGAACTCTTTTTGTCTTGCAAAACTGTTAAGTCTGTACTCATTAAACAGTAACTTTCCATTATCCCTCCACTCAGCCCCTGGCAACCACCATTCTGCTTCCTGTTCTATGAGTATGACTACTCTAGGTTCCTCATATAAGTGGAACCTATACAGTTTTTATCCTTTGTGACTGGCTTATCTCACTTAGTATAATGTACTTAAGGTTTATCCATGTTGTAGCACATGTCAGAATGTCATTTTTAAGGCTGAATAATATTCTACTGTATGTATATACCACATTTTGTTTATTCATCCATTAATAGACTTTTTGGTTGCTTCTACCTTTTGACTGTTGTGAATATGCTGCTATGAACATGGATATACAGATCTTTTTCATGTTCCTGCTTTTCAGTTCTTTTAGGTACAGACCCAGAAGAGGAACTGTTGGACCATATGATAATTTTATTTTTCTATTTTTGAGAAACTGCCATATTGTTTTCCATAGCAGCTGCACCGTTTTAAATTTCCACTAACAGTGCACAAACTTTCCAATTTCTCCACATCCTTGCCAACACTTATTTCCTGGCTTTTTGATAGTAGCCATTTTACTGGATATGAGATAGTAGCGCACTGTGGTTTTGATTTGCATTTCTCTAACGATTAGTGACATTAAGCATCTTTTCATGTGTTTATTGGCCATGGGTATATTTTCTTTGGAGAAATGTCTATTCTTGGTCCTTTGCCCATTTCTTTATTGGGTAGTTTGGAGGTTTTTGTTTACAAAGCAACAAAAATAGTGTCCTGTTGTTTGAATAGAGACCACCAAAAAGGATATGTCCAAGTCCTAAAGGTATCTCTGAATTTGACCTTGTTTAGAAATAGGGTCTTTGCCAATGTAATTAAGGATCTCAAGATGAGATAATCCTGGATTTGAGATGGCTTTAAATACAGTGATTGGCATTCTTATAAAAGAAAAGAGAGGGGATTCAAAATAGACAACAGAAGGTGAAGGCCATGTAAAGACAGAGATTAGAATTCAGTTGCCACAAGCCAAGGAACCCTTGGAGCCACCAGAAGTTGGAAGCAGGGAAGTATTCTTTCCTAGAGCTTTTGGAGGAAGGCTTGCCCTGCTGACACTTTAATTCTGGGCTTCTGCCCTCCAGAACCGTTAGAGAATAAATTTCTGTTGTTTTTAGCCACTAAGTTTGTGGTCATTTATTACAGCAGCCCTAGCCAACTAATACGTGTCCTTTGATGCACAAAGTTCTAAATTTTGATGAAGTCCAGTTGATCTGTTCTTTTCTTTGATTGCTTGTGCTTTAGTGTCATAGCTAAGAAACTATTGCTTAATCCAAGGTCATGCAGATTTTTATCTGTGTTTTCTTATATAAGAGTTTTATAGTTTAGCTATTACATTTACTTGGATCCACTTTGAGCTGATTTTGTATATGGTATAAATTTGGGGTCCAAATTAATTCTTTAACATGTGGAATCCAGTTGTCCTAGCACCATTCGTTGAAAGGCTGTCTTTCCCCCATAGAATGGTCTTAGCACCGTGTTGAAAGTCTGTTGATCATAAATGTATGGATTTATTTCTGGACTCTCAATTTTATTCCAGTGGCCTACATGTCTGTCCATTTGCCAGTACCATGCTGTCTTGATTAATGTAGTTTTGTACTAACTTTTAAAATTGTAAAGTATGAATCTTCCAACATTATTCTTTTTCAAGATTGTTTTGAAATTCTAAATGAATATTATTAGGATCAGCTTATCCATATCTGCAAAAAAGGCAGTTGGAACTTTGATAGGTATTCTGTTGGATCTCTAGATCACTTTGGGGTGTATTGCCATCTTTATAATCTTAAGTCTTCCAATCCATAGACTTGGGCTGCCTTTCCACTTATTCATATCTTCTTTAATTTCTTTCAACAGTGTTTTACAGTGTTCTGTTTACAAGTCTAGCACTTGGTTAAGTATTCTTTTTGATGATATTTTAAATGGAGTTTTCTTAATTTCATTTTCAGACTTCATTGCTAATGTATAGAAATGAAACTGATATTTGTATATTGATCTTGTATCATAACTTTGCTGAACTCATTTATTAGCTCTAATTTTTTTTTTAGATCTTTTAGGATTTTTGTATATAATATCATTTTCTCTGTGAATATAGATAGTTTTCCTTCTTCCTTACTAACCTAGAAGGTGTCTTATTTGTTGCCTTATTATTCTGGCTAGAACCTCTAGTACAATGTTGAATAGTAGTGAGAGCAGACATCCTTTCTTTTTCCTGATTTTGAGGGGAAAACTTCCAGTACTCACTGGAAGTTTTTTACTGGAAGTTTTAAGAATTATATTAGCTGTGGGTTTTCATTGATACCCCTTATCAGATTGAGAAATTTTCCTTCTATTCTTAGTTTGTTGAGTGTTTTTATGAAAGGGTGTTGGTTTTTGTCAGATGATTTTTCTATGTCTATAGAAAAATTATTGTATTAATTTCCATTATTGTATTAATATGGTGTATTACATTGGTTGGTTTTTATATATTGAACTAAGCTTACATTCTTGGATTAAATCCTACTTTGGTCATTTATAATTCTTTTAATATGCTGCTGTATTCAGTTTGCCAATATTTTATTAAGGATTTTTGCATTTATAGTCATAAGGGATATTGGTCTATAGTTTTATTTCCTTGTGATGTCCTTGTGGGGTCTTGGTATCAGGGTAATACTGACCTCATCAAATAACTTAGAAAGTGTTTCTCTCTCTCTCTCTCTCTCTCTCTCTCTCTGGAAGAGTTTGAGAAGGTTGTGACTTAATTCTTTAAGCGTTTGGTGGAACTCATCAATAAAGCCGTCTAATTCTGGGCTTTTCTTTGTGGGAAGTTTTTTAATTACTAAGTCTCTTTACTCATTATAGGCCTGTTCAGATTTTCTATTTTTTCTTGAGTTAGTTTTGGTGGTTTATGTGTTTCTAGGAATTGAACCATTTTATCTACATTATCTGACTTGTTGGCATATTATTGTTTATACAATTTCTCTATAATACTTTTTATCCCTATAAGATTATTAATAATGATCATCTTTCATTTTGACTTTAGTAAATTGAGTCTTCTCTATTTTTGTTGCTTTGCTCGTTCTAGCTAAATTTGTTAAATTTGTCAATCTTTTCAAAGAACCAGCTTTTGGCATTGTTAAAGTTTATTGTTTTTCTATTCTCTATTTTGTTTATTTTTAACCTAATTCGTATTATTTCTTTATTTCTGCTTGCTTTAGATTTAGTTTTCTCTTTTTTTCTGATGTCTTAAGATAGAAGGTTAAGTCATTGATTTGCGATTTTTAAAAGTAATTAAAAATTTTTTTCAATTACAGTTGACATATAATATGATATTAGTTTCAGGTGTACAACATAGTGATTAGACATTTATATTACAAAGTGAGCCCCCCACCCGGATTAGTACCCACCCGACACCATACATAGTTATTACAGTATTATTAGCATGTTAGCATATTCCCCATGCTATACTTTCTATCTCTGTGACTGTTTTGATAACTGGCAATTGGTACATGTTAATCCCTTTCTCTTTTTCACCCATCTTCCCAACCCCCATCCCATCTGGCAACCATCAAAATGTAGGCTTTTATACTTGTAAATTTCCTTCTGAGCACTGCTTTTGCTGCATTCCTTAAAGTTTTAGTATATTGTGTTTTGTTTCAAAATATTTTCTGATTTCCTTTGTGATTTTTTTTTCTTAAACCCATTGGTTTTCTTCTTGTGCCAACATCTGGAAACTGTCAAGGCAGTTAGCTGGAATAAGTATAAGGCTCACCTCATTTGTTTCCCACTTCTCAGGGATCACTGCTCCTTGTTTCTGATGTCCAGTGTCTTAGAAACATTACTTCATATTTTGTCCATTTTCTCAGTTGTTTCAGATGAGAGGTAAGTCTGGTCCCTGTTACTTGGTCTTGAATAGAAGTGAAAGTTGGTTTCATTTTTAACATTCCATTTGGAATATGTGAGTAGATCCAGTGTTATTTTTTTAATATGGCTATTGTAGTAATTCCAACTGATGTAAATTTTAAATCAGTAATCACTGACTTTAAAAGTCCCATCTTTTTGCCACCATTCTTTCTTATTAATTTCTATATCAGCTATCTGTTGTAGATTTTCTATTCTCTACTATCGTTTCTTTTGTTTGTTCATGTTTTAATTTTTTAATATCTGGTAAGGCTAACCTCATTTCTCATAATTGATCTTTTTCACTGTTCTTTTTATCGTATTGCTTGTTATTTAAATAACAAGTTGTATTATCACAAAGTTATAAATATAGAGCTCTCTTGTGAAACTTAATTTCTTAGCTCTGAAATTTGTGTTCTGATTCCTAAGCATTAAAACATATAAAGCAGGGATAAGTCTAGTGTCATTCAGGGAGAGTAAGATGAGAGAAATTAAAATATAATCATATATTCAGAATTGCTCTGGTTTCAATGGAAACAGTCTTAAAAGATATCTAAAACAAAAGATCAGAATAATAAAATAATATGTTCATTGAATTTCTAAGTTTTTTTCTATGGGAAACTAGCACACATGTATAAATGTATGTAATTAAACATTAATTTAAAAAATGGTACAATGAATACAAAAAAATAGGTGAATTTTTACTAGGATTTTAAGGTTTTCTCATTTTTAACCACCTAACATTGTTTTAGGTTTGCAAGTATACACCTGTATTTGCCATATTGAAGAATGTTTACATTCAGTGTGCTAGCTTAGTTTTAGATTGATTCATTCCTGCCAAGAAACTTATCTAGACTTCTTTTTAAAGTGTACTCCTTGATAGCAGAAACTATGTCTGTTTCACTTATTTATCAAACTCAAAGTGTAAAGATCTCTTAGTGAGGAAAGTTATTGATGTAATTTAAGTTAGCACTTATTAGATTTCTTTATGTTCCTTTTTAAATTTTATACATATATCAAGTAATATTTCTATCTTGGAAAATTCATCATCAGTCATTAATTACAAATATTCTTTGAGAGGGATTTTAACAAATGCTGTAGATAGGAAAACAAAACGACACAGATTTTGTTCTCAAGTGTTTTTTGGGTATTTTTACTCAGAAATACTGAAAAAAGTGAAAAACAATACCATAGCCAAATGAGTTAAAGATACAGTAACTCTTACATAAATTTCAAAGATGAATACACCATAATGGATCAAGAAACTTTCCTGGATAAGGTTGAATTAGAGCTAAAGTTTTTGGATATCAGTTAACAGTTGGATGGATAGAAAGGAAAATAGAAGAGACAAAGCCAGGAGGCAGAACATCACATATTAGGTTTTACATTAGTGTTATGACCAGCCTGACCTAGAGTTTTATTAGCATATTAGTAGATGTAGTAGAAAAGTACAAATAATAGCTGTTATTGAGAGCTTACTCTGTGCCGATCATTGTGCTAAACACTTTACATATTTTCATCCCAATTAATCTTCACAGAGCTGAAGCAGATGATTTATTACTATTTTGAAAGTGAGGAAAATTACTTTTAAAGAAATTAAGCTACTTCCTCAAGGTCAAACTTCTAGCAGGAGTCAAAGCCTAGATTCAAACCTCTTGACTTCAAAGTCTTTGCTCTTAACTGCATGTAAAACTGCTGAGTTACATTTAGGTAATGTAAAAGATCTTGAATGCCAAACCAAGGTGATGAAACTTAATTCTTATTTTCTAATGTATATAATAATCATCTAGAGACCCTTTACCAAGAAATTTTTCAGCAGACTTCCTGAAATTAATCTGCTTAAAGTTGCTGGCAAGTTTTTACACAAAATGTAGACTCAGTAATATTGGGAGATGCTAGAACTGCAGTGCTAAAAGCAAAAAGCAAGTTTTCAGAAGACTAACATAGAAGATTTTTTGTTTGCATTAGGCAACTCTAGACTATGGAATGTATTCTCGAGAAGAAGAACTGTTAAGAGAAAGAAAACGCATTGGAACAGTTGGAATTGCTTCTTATGATTATCACCAAGGAAGTGGAACATTTTTATTTCAAGCTGGTAGTGGAATTTATCATGTAAAAGATGGAGGGCCACAAGGATTTACTGTAAGTCAGTATTACTACTTGTTAAATTTATTTTGAGGTCATAAAGCTTATTTGTACCCAAATCAGAAAGGTGATTAAACAAACCAAAAAATTCTGTTTACCCATCAACTAAAATTTAGTTATAAAGATAAGACATTTGGGTATTAATTTCCAATTTTAAGAGTTAATAATTTTTTCAATGATACAATTTTTAAAATGCTAAAAACTCTTGCTATGTAGGAAAATATAGTAAAGGGCACCATTGCCCACTTACTGAGTAATCACTGAGAAAGATTTGGGAAGATAATGTTATCATAAGGCAATCCCTTTTTGGTTCCTTCAAAAGCTTAATAAATGGTTTTAATAAATGATTTTAAATGTTTGGATTTAGTCCAGGCAATTCTTTATGTTCTCTTAGTTAGAACTCTTCTTTTGATGGAATTATGGCGATCCTGGCTTTTCTTACATTTTTATAAACAAACTATTCGATGTTGATAAAATTAATTGGAAGTGTTTAATGAATAAAATATTCAATAAATAAATTTTTAATAAAAGTAGTTAATAAACTAACTATTTTATTAAAGAGGTTTGGCCAACTAAATTTATGAAGTGCTATTATATTGTCTATTTCTTCTCCTCTTACCCTTAGTTTTCTAATTTATGGTAAAAAAATTTGAATGAATCTTTTCTTATAAATGAAGGCATATGAAATATATTTTTCTGGGGAACAATTATCCTAGTTGACATTTTACTTGGAATTATTATTCATTTTATAGGAAGGGTGCTGGCAAATGAGTATGTATGTATCAGCCTGATACTTGCCTTAAAATGTTGTTTATTTTTCTAGCAACAACCCTTACGGCCCAATTTAGTGGAAACTAGCTGTCCCAACATTCGAATGGATCCAAAATTATGCCCCGCTGATCCAGACTGGATTGCTTTTATACACAGCAATGATATTTGGATTTCCAACATTGTAACCAGAGAAGAAAGGAGGCTCACTTATGTGCACAATGGTAATGTGTAGTTCTTCAATTCCACTTTCCTGAAAAGTACTTTTCAAATGTAATTTGCTTTTGCTTATATTTTAAAATTGAAGAAAGCTGGGTGATCTTTATGTTTTAAATTCAAATCTTTAAAGTTAACAAAGAAAAAAGCAGAAAGGGTAAGTGATATGTACCACCTGTGTAATGCTGCCTGTTTTAATGTTCATTAACAGACAGCACAACAGTAGTACCTCTGACGTGATTGTTCTTTCAGCCTAATAAAACTGCCAAAATTTCCCCAAAACTGTTCTCATTAAAACAAAATTTTAATTTAAAAAATTAATCTTGTTTTTGAGAAACAAACAGAAAAACCTAATACTGTAAAAACTCCCTGAAATTTTATCTCCTTTTTTTGAAGACCTTCCTTAGTTATTTTGTCATAATAGAAAAAACAAAACTTTGTAGAACTGTGTATTGTGGAAGTGTTTAATTTTTTTTGAAGTGACCATAATAATACTAAACACTATCAAAGCATAGAAAAAATGTAGGTGTTTTCCTCTAAAGCTTTCATACAATTGAAAGATGGGAAATAATGTACTGCCTTTTTTTTTGAACATGTGACATAGAACTTAAGAATAAACTCCATAATGAGGGATGGTCATTCTAAAAATTAATTTGTCTAACTTTTGCTTAATCTAATGTTCAAAAGCTGATTTATTGAACATCTTTCTTAATAAATTATTTTAGATATGAGTGTATTGACAGCAAATTTTCATCAGGATAATCAGTATTGTAGGAGAAACTTTTTCTTGAACAATTCACATTGATAGACCATTGAATGAGGAGTCAAGAAATCTGTTCTAACTATTCAGTCAGTCAACAAAAATACATTAAGTTCCTGTGTGCCAGGCAATGTGGCAGGAACTAAAGATACGAAATTAAATAAGACAAAGATCTGGCCCTCAAGGAAACTATATAAACAAATAACAAAACAGAACGATAAGAAGCAAACATAGGGCGGGTGTTATGAGAGCACCAATGAAAATTAGTGATCAGGAAAGGCTCCCCAAAAGAGATGACACCTAAACTGATCTTAAACAATGACTACACATTAGCAAGTACACTCCAGGTGAGGGGGTTGCTTGAGAAAGGTCTAGATGCCAAAGGCACCATGGTGTGTAAGGAGTTAGAAGCAGTCTAGTGGTCTTAAAGTATAGGTATGAGTCAAAAGTAGGGAAAATAAAGCTGGCAGATAAGAAGAGCCAGAACAAGAGTAGCCTATATCTCACATAAATGAACATGGTCCTTATCATGATATGGGGGTCCATTGAAACATTCTAGCAGTTGAGTATTGTGATCAGAGTCATATTGTAGATAAATTATTCTGAGTATTTTGTAAAACTTATATTTGAGAAGCATAAGACTAGACATCAAAGCTTGACTATTGGCAACTATCCAGGTTTTATGGCTTAATACTAGAACATAGCATAGGATAGAGAAAAGAGAGTGGAGTGGGGAAATTTTTAAGTAAAAAGTATGTGTTTTGGTGTTTAATGGGTCTCCATTTGGGGTCGGAATCAGAACAGCTACCAATGGCAGTAGAAAGATTAGGTTGGTAGTTAGTAAATCTGGGTTGGAAATCTTTGCAATTTTTTCATGCTTCCAACAAGCTTTGAACACTCACTATACACTAGTTATTGTACTTGAGGCTGAGACCACAAAGCTCTGATGGTAGATTGATTAGGAGTCAAGAAATCTGTTCTAGCTATTCAGTCAACAAAAATACTAAGTACCTGTGTGCCAGGCAATGTGGCAGGAACTAAGGATACAGAATTGAATAAGAATTGAATATCTCAATGAAACTATAGAATTAAGGCATTTTTTAGACTGTTTTTCTTCTGTAGAATTGTTTTCCACACAGGATTATTGTGAAGATTGGCAGAATTTAAAGTAGAAAGCACTGAAACCCTGCAAAATGCTGTAATAGTACTTTTTATTATTTTCTTTTCTGTACTTACAGGTGTGTGGTATATTATTTTCAGGTTTAGTGTAGTAGTTAGCACAATCTAGAGCCAGACTATCTCGATTTGAGTCCCACATCTACGATTTCTTAGCTCCGTGACTTTAAGTAAGTTATTTAATTTACCTTTTTGTTTCTGTATCTATAAAAAGGTTAATTAAGTTTTTTGGTCAAGATGAAGGGTTGCTGCGTATTACTTTGAAATAAAATAATAAAAAGCATGTTAAAAAAAGTTTAATAGCATACCATCATAGGGTTGTTATGAGATTGTAATGAGTTAATATTTGTGAAGTGTTTAGGACAGTGTTTAGGAATATAGTAAATATTATGTGTTTAGATAGAATAAGTAGAGAGTGAGCATCATCATTCTTATTCCCCTATTCACAATAGGTTTTCAAGAGAAAGTCAGCTTTTAGTTTCGTTTAGTCAATCAGCATGTATATGTATTTATTCTCTGCCTAGTATAATAAAGAAATTTAAAAGTAATATAATACCAGCCTCTACTCTCAAATGACATATTTTATTGGGAGAACAAGATGATACAATTTATTCATGTAATAAATAACTCTTAATAATTGAGATCTGTAATAAGTGATAGAGAGATACAAATGAGTGGTACCTATTTTCACATCTAAAGGAGAACAAAATATAAGAGTACTGGTTTGGGCTATATCATTGATTCCAAAATTTAAAAAAAAAAAAACAACTGAAAAATTAGCTTAATTTTCATTAGCTTGATGCTAAAACTCTTTTGGTGGCAAGACTGACCTGAGAATACTTATAATCTTAATCCTACTTACTGTGCCAATTCATATGTTAACTGCAAAAATATTGATGTATTTGATTACAGGGTATCCGATTACCCTGCTGGATATGGTACATAATTACATGGTAGATGTATAATATATGAAAAATCCCCCAAATTCTGAGTTCCAAACACTTCTCGACTCAAAATTTTTGAGTAAGGGATTATTGGTTCAGACTGCACATTCATAATCAGACAATAAGAAAATATAGATAAACAGTAATAATGCATTAAAACTTGCCTGTAAAATGAAAATCACTATGAGATATTACTACTACACACCCAGTAGACTGGCTAAAGTGAAAAGGATGAACACCAAATGTTGGAGAGGAACTTTAATACATTGCTAGTAAGAATATAACATAATACAAATACTTTGGAAAACTTTGTAGCAGTTTATTATAAAGTTAAACATATACCTCCCAGCCATTCTACTCCTAGGTCTTTATTCAAGAGAAATAAAAACCTACATCCACAAAGATCTTAAACAAGAATAATTATAGCATTTTTCTTCATAATAGCCAAAACCTTGATGAATCTCAAAAGCAGACAGACATAAAATATATATTGTATGATTTAATTTATATGAAATTCTAGAATATGCAAAACTAACTTATGGTGATAGAAATCATATCAGTGGTTGCTTCTGGGCAGAAATGTACCTTGGGTGGGAAGGGGCATGAGAAAATATTCTGGACTGTTAGTATTCTGTCTTGACAGGGTATGGTTATAAAAGTATATACATCTTTCAAAAATAAAAGGTACACTTAAGATTTTGTAAATTATAAAACAACTTTTTAAAAAAGCTTGTCCATAGTCTCACTATTTGGAGATAACCACATTTTGGTTTATATCCCAATACTTTTTAAAATACATATTTGTATAACATTTTTAGAAATGGAATCACAGTATACATGCAATTTAATAATATGCTTTTCTTTAATTTAGGTACATTGTAAGCATTACCCCATGTCATGAAATCTTATGTTTTTGTTTTTAAAGCAAAAGTTCCCTTTAAACTATTTGCTAGAAACTTAAGTGTGAATCATATCAAAGCTGAGCTGCTCTAATTGAATGAGAGACAGAGGAAGGAAGAAGAATGGTTAATTACATTATCCATAAGACCCATTCTAGGTCTAAAAATGTACTTCTCTGTGTAGGAGAGCTACAAATCAGCATGACTCTTTACATACATATTTTTTTTCCTGTGGTTCTAACTAAAAGGATTACATACTATGATTGAGGCTTTGTTCTAAGTGCTTCATGTAAATTAACTCACAATTATGAATCTTCATAACAACTATAAAAGGTAGGTTCTTAATCCCATTTACCATTGGAACACCCCAGTGAATTGAAATTGGGTGATTTGTACAAGATCAGTCCGTAAATAATGGAGCCAAGGTTTGAATTTAGTCCATGTGGCTCCAGAGCTCACCACTATACTACAGCTGCCTTTCAGAACAAACTGAATCATTCTGCTTTGTACCTATGAAAAGATAGAGAACTTCCTGTGACAATTTTGCCTTTTCTATTTGTCTAGAGCTAGCCAACATGGAAGAGGATCCCAGATCAGCTGGAGTTGCTACCTTTGTTCTTCAAGAAGAATTCGATAGATACTCTGGCTATTGGTGGTGTCCAGAAGCTGAAACAAGTAAGGGAGTTCACAGTAATATAGGTCAATTAAAATATTATGAGATTCAACTCCCAGTTAGTTTAAATGCACAGATTCTAAATCCTGAATAGGAGATTCTGAAGTGATGAAGGTTGGATTCTACTAATAATTATTTAGAATATACAAGCTATATCCCACCTTAATGAATTCTAATAAAAACAATTGTATTGTGGTTTAGTGGCTCAGATCCTTCAACTAACCTTGCCAGTTTTTCATCTAGAAGCTGTTCTTGGTAATGTTAGTGGCAACAGTGGTGGCAAAATAAAAAATAGCACACCTTAATGAGTTGTAGGACTGACTAGAGAGTCTGCATGAACAGATGGCCAAATTAGTGTATGAATGGATCAGAAGAAAGGGCACAAATCCCTTTTCCTTGGTGAATTTGCTAGTATTTTACTACCTGAGAAACTCTTCTGTAAAGCAATGGCTTTCAAACATGTTGACCATGACCTAGTTAGAAATTTGGTTTACATTCTAGCCTAATACACTGTACTTATACTGTGGGTAGAAAACCGAAAATAAATTTCATTAAGCAATACTTATCCTTATATATAATGTACTAGTGTATATTCTTTGTTGTATTTTTTAAATGCCATTTATGATCCATTAATAGATTTCATGATCCACTAATGGACTGTGGCTAGCATTCTGAACACTTCACTAAGAGACCATGAAAAATATTTATTTTTAAGCCATGTCTTAGATTTCGACATTTAATATGTAAAATATTTTGTCATAAGTCTATTTGTTATAGCAAAATTTCGATATGATTAGAGAAACCATTAAAAAAAGCTAGACTCTATATAAATAGTATTTATTTTTTTATAGGAAATAATAGAAATGTAATTAAATAATATATTTTTCAATAAAGAATGCATTTTAAGGTATGCAAGGACTGAAGTCCTTTACATCTGTTTTCCCTGTTTAAAAGTATCCTTTAGCCAGTAAAAATGGCTTAGCAGTAACTCACCTTGGTACTGCAATGACTAGAGATATTTTCATACATAAAAGGCAGTATATTTTGAATATAAATTATTTTTCACAGTGGGAAATATAATGCTAGAGGAATGGTCAGTTATGATTACTTTCTGGAATAATTCTTCTGAATTTTTAACGTTTAAATTCCTTTTAAGCTCCTAGTGGCAGCAAAATTCTTAGAATTTTGTATGAAGAAAATGATGAATCCGAAGTGGAGATTATTCATGTTACATCCCCTATGTTGGAAACAAGGAGAGCAGATTCATTTCGTTATCCTAAAACAGGTACTATATATTTTCCCTTGACATTTATATTCACTCATTTCTACTTTCCAAACGAGATTTTCTCTGGAATCATCCAAAGTTATGGTCAGCATTGATCATTTACCTTGGTAAGGATGGGATGTTTATTGACACTGAAGTAGATTTTTTTTTTTAACTACAGGCTGACCCTTTTTAATTATTTTCAAAGGTGGAAAAGTGCACAAAACTGGTTATTTCAAGAAATGAATAAAAAAGGTGTCTCTGCTAGGAAATAAAAATTTTAAGTGCTAATGTCTTTAATAAATTGGTAATTTTTTCCCATTTTTCTGTTTATAGCATTTCACTTATAAAGTGATACAGAATTTTTCTTCTTTCTTACCGACTCTTGATATTTTTCAACTTCTTTTTTTTAATGCCATTAAAAACTATGTGAATTTGTGATGGAGTTCTGAGATTCTTATGCATTAAAGCTCTGACTGTACAATGTTCCTTACTTAAGTGTAAAGAATATTGATCTGGCAAAACTAACTTGAATAATTTGGGATAGGCACTACTATTCATTTATGTCTCTTTCTAAAGGCACAGCAAATCCAAAAGTCACTTTTAAGATGTCAGAAATAATGATTGATACTGAGGGAAGGGTAAGTATAAAATGTTGTTGACTTTTTATGTCATTTGACTAGTCAGTCTAGTAGAGATCTTAGATACACTTTTTTATTTTTTGGACTTGTTGAATTTGCTGAGACATCTGTGGATCATGATTTCAGGTTGACTTTATTTTTTGAAAACTTCATGCTGGTTCCCAAAATAGGAATATGGGGCCATGCATATTTATCATTCCTTTCCAATAATTTCTGCTCTTTGCCTTCATTAATGCTCTAGATCAGTATTTTAAAAATACTGGTTATCGACTGGTGAGTTACCTTCTGTGTTGGATATATGTCTATGGTAAATTAAATATCCCATATTTCTCTTGTAATGTAGTCCATTTGGACAATCAAATGCTTATAAGCTGAATGCACACAAGATTGATTATAGATTTAATTGAGATTTTTAAAAACAGCTTTATTGAGGTACAAGTCACATATAATACAGTTTAAGATGGCTTTTAGTATATTCACAGAGTTGTGCAACCATCACCACAGTCAGTTTTAGGACATTTTCATCATCCGAAGAAAGAAATCCCTTAATCATTACCTCTCAACTTCCCCATGCTACCCAGCTCTGGGCAGCCACTAATCTACTTTCTCAATATAGATTTGTCAATTCTGAATATTTCATGTAAATGAAATCATACAATATCTAGTCTAGTTTATTTCACTTAGCATGATGTTTTCAAGCTCCATTTATGTCGCACCATGTAGCAGCACTTTATTACTTTTTATTATCTATTAGCCCATCGTATGGATATTTATCCATTCATCAGTTATGGACATTTGTGTTATTTCCACCTTTTGGATATTATGAATAATGCTACCATGAATGTGTGTGTACAAATTTTTGTATGGGCATACGTTTTCATTTCTCTTGGTTAGATCCTAGGAATGGAATTGTTGGGTCATATAACTCTGATGTTTAACCATTTGAGGAACCACCAAACTATTTTCCAAAATGGCTGCACTATTTTATATTCCCACCAGCACTATATAAGGTTTTCAATTTTTTTACATCCTTATCAACACTTGTTACTTTTCATCTTATTATAGCCATTCATTATAGTGGGTTTGGCGTTGTATCTCATTGTGGTTTTGATTTACATTTTCTTAATAGCTAATGATATTGAGCTTCTTTTTATTTGTTTATTGGCCATTAGTATTTCTTCTTTGGAGAACTGTCTATTCAGATCCTTTGTTTATTTTTTAAAAAACTTTTTAAAATTGTGTTGACTAGATTTTAAATAAAAAATGTTTGCTTACGCGGGGCCATTTCACTAATGTATTACGCAAATAATATTTTAGGCTAAAATATAAGGAACTAGGGACTATTATTTTTCATAGATACTAGAGTCTAAAGTGGTTAAAACTTAACTTTTCCAGTTATTATCAAGAGTTCTGTTAGTATAAATTCAGGGGCAAAGACTTTTAGACTGTGCTAATTCTTGTGGGTTTTTTGGCATAAAGAGCACAAGTATAGGTAACCCACAACTTACTGCTGCTGGTTTTGCTATATCCTGCATGCCTTTATAAATACTTAAGTCTGAAAAAGTATATGTTATTAAAGATAATGCTTTTAGTGACTAGTAAGTTAATTATTTATCTAAGTCTTTTATAACTAGATTCCTTTTTTTTAATAGATTATAGATGTCATAGATAAGGAACTAATTCAGCCTTTTGAGATTCTGTTTGAAGGAGTTGAATATATTGCCAGAGCCGGATGGACTCCAGAGGGAAAATAGTGCGTATGTTAAATTGTCACTTCTTTACAAATAATTTAGGATCTAGAACTATAGAACTGTCTATGCTATTAGATTTTCCTTTCAGTTGGAGCTGCCTTTACATATAAATTTGCAGTGTAGTTATTTATGCACAAAAAATTTTTCCTGAACTAAGTGGACTTGTAGATTTGTAATCCTATAAGCATAGGTGCATTGCATTTTAATTCTGTCTCTTACTTAGCCAGTCATGGTTTCAAAGTGTTGTGGTTAAAATAATATGACTTTAAGGCTCACATTAAGTGTGTATTTTTTAAATGAATTTAAGCAGAAATATCTGTAGAGCCTTATGTGAAGATGATTATATATAGTTCTGTATCTAATGTAGACAACAGAAATTTTATGAGGCTGGCATTTTCTCCCTAAAGAGAGAAAACAATTTCAAAGGCCATCTGCAATTTTGAAAATTTAAAGAAAAGCACTTTTTAAAACTCCATTGAAAATTAATTTTGATAAATAAGTGTAGAATCAACTAATACTTTTAATTAGCCATTTGTAAGTGATAATTTAACATATACCAAAGCAATTTTTTCATTGTGATTACAGAAATAACTCACAGGTATTAGGGGACAAAATAGGGAACTACTCATTTTCTGAGAGCTTGCTTTATTTTTGGTTCTTTTTTCTTATTTGTTTAAATAGTGCTTGGTCCATCCTACTAGATCGTTCCCAAACTCGCTTACAGATAGTGTTGATCTCGCCTGAACTATTTATCCCAGTTGAAGATGATGCCATGGAAAGACAGAGATTCATCGAGTCAGTGCCTGACTCTGTGACGCCACTGATTATCTATGAGGAAACAACAGACATCTGGATAAATGTATGCCCGTTCTCCTATACTTGGTTAAATATTTTTTCAGAATGCTAAAGCAAATTAAGTTTTATAGCAAACTATCAAAATGAATTTTTAAGCTCAAAATGAGAATATTATTTGCATAGTTTTAACATTTCAAATTGGAATGATGGTTCCAGAATGGAAAGGTTTATAGGTAGAAAGTAGATGCCATTGTAATGACATCTCTCTGGCTGCAGATTTGCCCTTGTACTTGGACATATTAGATATTGAAAACACAGCCTCATCAGTGCCTGTGAGAGGAAAGTCTAGAAAGGACTTTCTCTTTTGAGTTGGCAAACTATACCAAAATATACTAGTTTTGGATTGTATTTCGCATTTTCCAATTTAGTGGGAAAAACTTAAACAGATATGAAATAAATAAATCCAGCTCACTCCTTTGCTGTATATAGGCCTTATAAGATTCACCTAAAACAGATGAACATGTCTTTTCAACTATTAAAATATTTCTCTTTGGAAACTAATAATAAAATGCTGGAAAAAAATATTTCTCTTTGGAAAAAAACTTTTTCTCATTTCTATAATAAGATTTTTATTATTAAACAATATCTCAAAGGATTACAGCGATGATGAGTAAGAAAAAGGTTTTGGTCATTTTTTTCTCCATTTAGGAACATTTATTTCTCAATGAGTGAAGTCTTTGACTAAAGTAAGACAAATCTGAAAGGCCCAGGCAAAATCTATAATTGTAAATACACCGTAGCCTCTAACACTGATAGTTATTTATACTTGAGTATGTTTATCAAGTAATTCTTTCTCTAGCTTAATTTGTTTATGTAGTAATTTCATTAATGTGTATAGTAAATTAAGCTATTCATTTTACAGATCCATGACATCTTTCATGTTTTTCCCCAAAGTCATGAAGATGAAATTGAATTTATTTTTGCCTCTGAATGCAAAACAGGTTTCCGTCATTTATATAAAATTACATCCATTTTAAAGGAGAGCAAATATAAACGATCCAGTGGCGGGCTGCCTGCCCCAAGTAAGAAATTCTTTTTTATTTAAAAAAGAAAAAATGTTGGGGGCAGAAGGTGGGAGGGGCAGAGTAATGTAATGTCTCTTTTGTATACTTTGTAAGCACCAGTACTTGCTTCATTAAACTCGATACATAAATTAAACTAAAATACAAATGCATGTGTAAAAACAGGACAAAGGTATTTTGTTTTGTTTTTATGAGTATGTTCATTTTAATACTTGCAATACCTTAATTGGAAATTGACATTCTAGGAGTTGTGAGTTGGCATCTACTCTGCTAACTTGATTCCAACCCATAGGACAAAATTCTTGATAGATTTATAATAAACTGTTAATAGTGGATAATCTCTAAATAGTGGGTTTACTTAGTTTTACTTTCTACTTTTACCTTGACTGTAATTTTTAATTTGTTTAAAGTGAACCCATATCATGTTTAGATTTAAAATGCTGTTTTTTAAATATTATATAGTTATTAGATATTTTTACATACTAGATGTTTTTTATACTGTCACCATCTACATTGAAGTTAATGTATAGTTATAGCTCTTCAGATTCATATAATTTTGTTGCCCAAAGTGAAATTACATACTATGTCTGCTGAAGTTAATTTCTTTTAAAGAGTGATATTTTCCTTCTCGTAAATGTAATACAGATTGGATGTGTAAACCTTGAAAAAGTGAAATGGTACTTTGAATACTTCAGGATGTTTTAAAAATTGAGTTAATGATTTTCTACTTAAATAGTTTGTTTTAGAATAGTAGGCACTTTATGATGTTGTGTTATATGCTTAACTGCCATTTGTAACTTAACAGACTCAACATAGCCTTTTAAAAAAAACTGGTAAACTATACCTAAGAGAATTTATCATTTAAAGCATTTTTAAATGTACAGTTTAGTGCCATTAAGTATATATATATTTTTATGCAACCATCACCACCATTAATCTCCAGAACTTTTTTCATCTTCCCAAACTGAAATTACCTAATAAATAATACACAATTTAGTGGAAAATAAATAACTCCTCATTCCTTTCCCCCTCAGCCCCTGGCAACCACTTTCTGTCTCTATGAGTTTGACTGGTCTAGAGACTTCATTTAAATGGAATTATATAGTATTTATCCTTTTATAACTGGTTTATTTCACTTGGCATAATGTCCTCAAGGTTCATCCAGGTTGTAGCATGTGCCAGAATGTCTTTCCTTTTTAATGCTGAATAATACTCCATTGTATATATGTATCACATTTTGTTTATCCATTCATCCCTCCACAGACACTTGGGTTGCTTCCACCTTTTGACTGTTGTGAATAAGGCTGCTATGAACATGGGTGTACAAATATCTATCTGATACTCTTTTGAATATATACCCAGAAATGAAATTGCTAGATCTTATGGTAATTCTATTTTTAATTTTTTAAGGAACCATTGTACTCTTTTTCATAGCAGCTGCATTGTTTTACATTCCCATTAGCAGTGCACAAGGGCTTCAGTTTCTCCACATCCTTGCCAACATTTGTTATTTTCTGGGGGATTTTTTTGGTAATAGCGAGTGTGAAGTGGTATGTCATTATGGTTTTGATTTGCATTTCACTAACGACTAGTGACATTCTGCATCTTTTCATGTGCTTATTAGCAATTTGAATATCTTTGGAGAAACGAGTTTTTGAATCCTTTGCTGAAATTTTAATTGGGTTGTTTGTTTTTAACGTGGCCTTTTAAATATCATTCTTTTTTGAGATAAGTGAACTCAGTCTTAGGACCTGCAAAGTAAATACTGCCTGTGACTCTGCTTCTTTCCTTAGCCTAATTTTTTAAAAAACAGGTAAGACCTTATATTATCTAAGATGAAGAATTTCTTCCCTGAGAGCCTAAGTTTAACTTGGCCCTTAGTGTGAAATTATCTTACCATTCCCTATGTTGTTCAGAAGTGAAATTCACTTATGGAATTCCAGAAAGTTTAGTGACAAAGACTGGTCAGAGAGCTGTGAATAGTAAATAGTAGTTAATTAAAACAGTATTTTGGGGACAGTAATAAAAAGTATAACTTAAAATGTTTTACTCTAGTTGAAGAATGTAAGAAGAGCTGTTACCTCAGTTAACATTAATCTCAGAATGCCTAGCCTCTGTTCCTTCTCACTGTCTATTTCTGGGCCCCTCAACTCATCTACCTCTTTTTTCCCTTTCTTTCCTTTTTTTTAGTCTTTCTTGCTCCAGGTCTTCCTCATTTCTCTTCAAGTCCACTTTATTTTCCTCCTCCTTTCACTTTTCTTCCTTAAGGAGCTATGATATGAAACTGTTAATACTTGAGAGATATATATATTAAATAATATTTATTTTCCGGCCTTAAAATTTAAAATACTAAGTTAATTTTTTGTACCTAAGAAAAGAAATTAAGTCAATTTTTAAAAATTTGAGCGAGACCCCTGTACTATCTCATCATCTTAGCCTGCCCTCAGCTGTCATTTCCCACAGCCGTAGCTAGCAGTAACTAGGCAAAGAGAAATAGTTTCCATTTTTTAACCTCCTCCTTAGACCATTGAGAGCCTCACCTACCAAGACAGAATTTCGTAAAGACAAATGGGGCATGTTGGCATTTATTATGGTAATACCCAATTTATTTTTGGCAAATGAAAAATAATTACATTAAAATTTCCCTTCTGTGGCTTTTTAAGTAGTTTGTTGGCATTTCTAGAACAAATGCCTTGTTGACCCATTGGATGTCTTTGTCTACCCTAAAGTCTAGAAATTTTTTGAGTTCTTTTCTGGCTTTGCCATAAGAATATATTTTGCTGTTTTTACTTTACTTACATGGATCATTCCATCATTATTCCAGAGTATTATGAGGACTCATAACTTGGAATTTTTTTTTTAACTGTGGACTTTTTTTTATTATGGTGAAATTCACATAACATTAAATAAATTAAACCATTTTAAAATGAACAGTGACATTAATATATTCACACATTGTGCAACTACTACTTCTAACTACTTCCAAAACATTTTCATGACCCTAGACATAACTCGAAATTTTAAATCTACCTTTTTTGTGAGAAAAAAAAAGTTTAGAATACTATTTTTTACTGTTTCATTTGCTTATAGTCTTGTATAAAGTACTGAATTATAACTATATTTATCTTTAGGTGACTTCAAGTGTCCAGTCAAAGAGGAAATAGCAATTACCAGTGGTGAATGGGAAGTTCTTGGTCGGCATGGATCTAATGTATGTTCTTTTATTCTACTAATATGTTTAGTCAACATCTCCTGTGTACGCAGTAATAAAAATCAGTAGTACAACTTCATATGAATCCAGTGTTTTGAAAATGATAAGTTTAAGCCTAAAAGAACTCAAGTTGTTAGAAAGGAAGAATCTTAAGATATAAATCTCACCCATTTTATAGCCCTGGTATTAGATGTATGATGGTTACCAAAGGTCACCATTTTCAGATACAGCATTGCTACTTAGTAAGGAAAGGGCTGGTCCGTACTTCTCCAGTCTAACAAGTTGTAAATTAAGATATAGTTTGAGAATTATTTTTAAATCTCTTATAAACTACTTGTGTCATTTCTACATTAGAAATTGCATTTACTACTACTGAGGTAGTGATTCTTTCATTCACCTGTATCTTATCTCATAAATTTAAAGTTTCATCCACCATCTGCAAAAAGTGGTGTGGACATTTATACAGAGCATAGATTGGTAAGGAAAAGGAGAGAAATCTACCCACCGTTTCACTTTCAGCATTTGGCTTTCTGTAGTAATTCAGTGAATTCTAATTTTTTTCTTTTGCCTTTCACAGTACTTTATATTTGTTTCTGCTTTCAGTTAGGTGGTCAGTTTCATGAGATCTCTAAGAATTCCACCCATTATATGTGTGATACATAGTTAAGTTGATGTATACTACCAAGATTATAGTGAAGGCCTATGATTTCCTCTCATTGATTTGGAAATTTATTGAAGGATTGTGTATGCTGGCTACTAATAAGAGTCACTTGTAATCCCCAAGGTAATCAAAGAGAAAGAATGAAGATCCAGGTCCCAGGTTTGTTTTCATTGGTAAAAACTTTAGAATATAATAGGCTACCTTTATAGTCTAATTTTCACTGAGAGTCTCATATGGCCTTCTGATTATATATCCAAATATATATTTTTTCTGTTTAGGGACCTTGGATATTATTGTCACCTGAGAAAAATCTTATTGTGGAATTCTAAGCTCTGATAACAAAAAATTACACTAATGTAAATTTCATGCTGTGTAATGATTGGACAATACTGAGAGAACCCCCAAAATTTTATTTATGCAGATCTGAACCTTATTTGGGCAACCTAAATATCTTGCCATTTTGTGTATCTTTTTTCTTCTTTGTCTATGTCATGCTTATTTATGTACTATGTTTGTGTCTGTCTTACTCTTCTATTTTCCCGTCTATCCTTGCTTTGATTTTTTTAAGTTACCTTTTTTCCCCACTCTACTTTTGCCAGTGACCTTGTTCCCATGCAAAGATTTCTTATGGCAATAATTGGGTAAAGATTTGAGACTTTTAAGGCTATGTGCTGCTTACTTTTGAGGAGTGGTTTTTCAAAGTATGGTCTCTGGACCAGCAGCAGTTCATCACCATCACCTGGTAACTTTTTGAAATGCAAATTCTTGGGCCCACCCCAGATCACCTGAACTAGAAGCTGTAGTGGTAGGACCCAGCAATATGTTTAATAGCCCCTCAGGTGATTCTGATATATCTGTAGAATAAAGTAGTTACATGAAATAGAAAAGAACCATTATAGATGGGGGTAAAGAATTAACCAGTTATTTTTCAAATTTGAAAGGCCTGACTCCCAACTGCTAGAACCAGTCTCAACCTTTTTCATGGAATTAACACATACCTGTGAAGCTTCATGAATGTTTTTCCTATCTTCCTTATCACTTGTACCCTTTCCATTTTTGTTGTATGGGGCTATGTAATCTCAACTGTGTTTATTTCTGTATCCACGTGTGCTAAAAATGTTTAACAATGAAGAAGAAGCTTCCTGGAGAAAATGTGGCATTTAGAAATACTTGCTTTTAGAATTGTATCTGTGTTTTCTTTAGTGTGTAAAAGAATTTGAATTTTATTAAATATTGCTTGAATAGGCTGGTAAAAGATTTTTAAAAGGAAGAATAAAAGCCATTTCATTAGAATCTTGGGATTTGGAAAGAATATTATGTGAATTCATCTGTGAGTTTACTTGCTATTGAGTTCAATTATTCCCCAGTCCAATAGAGAAAAACACTTTTACAGATTTATATAAAAGACCAAAAAGTACTGCCTAAGATAATACAGTACTGAGAAATACACAGGATGCTAAAATTAGGCTCCGTTAAGTATGCATGAATAGTTGACCTAAGCTGCAATATAGCTATTATTTTTTCCTGTAGAGGGTTGTCATTTTAATTAAATAGTTCTTGTATTTTAAGAAAAGCACACATTCTGACCCTATAGGAAACTCTACTAATAGTGTACAACTCTATGTAGTGTCCTTTTTCCTTCTAGACAGGATCTCTTCTTAGCTAGGTATAAGTCATAAACAAACCAACAAGTTTATTAACATCGGTGGACATTTTTTTAAAAGGAAGCACAAGTCAAAGGGTGACTCAAATGATTCTGAATAAAATTAGAGATTGTTGGTTGAATTACTGACCTTGCCAAGGTCATGCTAGCACTTATTTTTATATTGTTATTTTGACAGATCCAGGTTGATGAAGTCAGAAAGCTGGTATATTTTGAAGGCACCAAAGATTCTCCTTTAGAACATCACCTGTATGTGGTCAGTTATGTAAATCCTGGAGAAGTGACAAGGCTGACTGACCGTGGCTATTCCCACTCTTGCTGCATCAGCCAGGTATTAGGTCCCTATTTGAAGAGGGTTTCCTATCATAGAGAAAAAAAAAAACAACAACCCTCTGCTCATGTAATACTCCTTTTGAATAATATGAAAATAGGTGAAATTGACCTGCAGAAGTCTGATTCTCTGTGAAAAAATTTTAAAAAGCTTAGCCTTAACCTCTGCATTGCATATGTACATAAATGGTCAGACTCTTATATTCCTAATACAGCATCAGTACAGATGTAGTAGCAGATAACCTTTGTTACTTTTCCCTGGGGAAAAAGTAATTGTTTCTCCTCTCTCTAGCATTGTGACTTCTTTATAAGTAAGTATAGTAACCAGAAGAATCCACACTGTGTGTCCCTTTACAAGCTGTCAAGTCCTGAAGATGACTCAACTTGCAAAACAAAGGAATTCTGGGCCACCATTTTGGATTCAGCAGGTACTCATGTCCCTGACCCTGATCTTAAGTAGGATTAGTACATTGGTGTACTAGACCTGTGTGATATGTCCACATTTTCTGAGCAGAGTCTTTTCATCTCTCACCACTGCCTGTTTCTGAGCTGCTGGGTTTCAGGTTGATCCCACCCCTCCTGTACTATCAACTGCTGAATAATATGGATCACCTCCTACTGCAGGAGCAGGAGCAGGCAGGAACAGGTCTGGAAGACCTTTTTGAAAATATGATTAATATAGTCAGTATATCAGCTAGGAAACCATTTATTAAGGGAATAACCAGCTGGTAGCTTTCTTAAACTTTTAAAGCACTTAGAATAGCCGTCTGAATATAGGATAGAAGACTCATTCTGTATGAGAGTAAAAGCACTGCAAATTATCTATTTTTAAAATGCTTTTTTCAACATAAAGAATGGACTGATTTTATGTATCTTTTAAACCACTTTATTCCCCAATTTTTTTTTTCCTGTTAAGTATTCTCACACATTAAATACCCGCTAAGGGGTTAACAATATAAAACCACAGAGTATAGGTACTTTCTAATGTCCACAAGCAGAATTTGTAATATGGTGATGATCTCTGCTTATGGTGATGATCTCTGCTTAGACTGTAATATCCTCCAATATACACAGACTTAGGATAGGTCTGTATAGTTTTGGTAAACCAAAGACAGATCATGACTTTCTTTTTTTTTTCTGGATTCTGGTTGGGCTTATTCTCTAATAATCAGAAACAAATGTTATTTGAGCATCTGCCATGAAAAAGTTAAATTGATTAAGTTAAATTTGTGCTTCCAGTTTCTAATCAGGTATATGTGTTAACCATAAGTTATACCGAACTGAGCACAAAGTATTTCTATAGTTCTGCATGTAAATACCTCCTAGGTTCCAAGGATTATTCATAATGTTCTATATCTATTTCTGAAGCAATTTGATGTTCATTAGCTTTTCTTTTGTAAAGATAAATATTCTTGCTTAATTTCTTTCTTATGACTTGTAAGGGGAATGGTCAGTTATTTGTGTGTAAGGTTGCGGATTTATGGAGCTCAGATTATGGAGCTCCCATAAGAAGGTCCCTTACAAACTCTGTATGTTATTTCCTTGCAGGACCTCTTCCTGACTATACCCCTCCAGAAATTTTCTCTTTTGATAGTACTACTGGATTTACATTGTATGGGATGCTGTACAAACCTCATGATCTACAACCTGGAAAGAAATACCCCACTGTACTATTCATATATGGTGGTCCTCAGGTGGGTATATTTTTTTTATTTATTTGTGTGTGTGTGTGTGTGTGTGTGTGTGTGTGTGTGTGATCTGTTTTTTTAAACATCTAGTCAGTTGTTTGAGATTTAAGCATTGTTGGGCCTCTGCTGTTAAACTCTGACTTATGATGTTCTAATTATCCAGTTTAGGATTTTAGGAAGCTAGGTCTTGTTAGATGGCTAATTTGTAAATCAGCATCAATTTCCTAATTTCCAGTGAGGACTGTAAGTTTCATGGGGAATAGAATATTCATGTCAACAGGTAAATGTGTTGTTTTCTATGTAGAGAAATTTGTTTTGGGAATGAAATTAAATAATTAAATATATTGGTACATAAAAAGTCTTCACAGATATTTTCAGAAAGCTTTGATAGTCTAATGAATTCCTCTTCTTTATTCTAAGGGTATGTCTCAAGCAGACTAGAATACATTTATCAGCTAGTTTTTGTTTTAAATATTAGCATCTCAGTATTAAGTACATTCCATTGACTATCAAAGTATTTTGGGTAGATGAGTTGGTTAATTGGTAACTTTTTTAAATGTTTATTCTTGATTATATGTCTTACAACAAGCCCTTAAAGAACTTAGAGTATAATTATACTGTTTTTACAATGTAACTCTTGGACTTAGTAAATATCCTTTATAATTATACCCAATTATTCAGTATCTGAAGATGTATCTAGATGCCAAGTCATCGAAAAGGTAAACACAAAATAACTACATAAACCACAAACTCAGTGATGATCTATTCAAGTTAAATCACTTTGCCATTATTGTGTTTTACAAACAAAACATGATTAACATTTGTATTATGTCATCTATATGTAAATCATGAAAAAGTTAAATTAGACTTTTCTTCAAAACTTGAAGTCAAATCTTCATAAACTATTTAAAAAAGGCTTAATACAAAGAAATTCAAAAGAGAGGTTACAGAACACTCTCAGAAGCTTTATATGTTTGTTATGTTATTTAGATATTAAGGCTAAGTAAGAAGAGTGTTTCTCCTTTCCAGTGAAGGAACGATATATGAGATATGTGAAAAATACACTATAAAAACTAGCTGATTTATCTAGATTTTAAAACTAAAAGACTCCTTATATTAGTAATTAAGTTTAAAAAGTCTAAACCAAATGAAAAGATACTCAGTATCACTAATCATTAGGGAAATGCAAATCAGAACCACAGTGATACCGCAGAGATACCACTTCATCCCCATTGGGATAGCTGTTTTCAAAAAAAAAGGGGGAAAATAACGAATGTTCCCAAGGATGTGGAGAAATTAGAACTCGGATGCATTGCTGATGGGGATATGAAATGATCCAATTGCTATGGAAAACTATGGTGTTTCTTTAAAAAGTTAAACAATTACAATTTAATCTAGCATTTCCATTTTTGAATGTATACCCTCAAAGAATTGAAAGCAAAGACTTCAACAGACACTTGCATACCAATGTTTATTGTAGCATTACTCATAGTAACCAAAAAGTAGAAGGAACCCAGTGTCCGTTGACAGATGAATGGGTAAACAAAATGTGCTATAAAATAGAATATTATGTAGCCTTAAAAAAAAGAAGAAATTCTGACACATGCTATAACATGGATGAACCTGTAGGACATTGTGCTAAGTGAAATAAGCCAGACACAAAAGGACAGATGTTCAATTATTCTACTTGTATGAGATGCCTAGTATAAGCAAGTTCATAGGAACAGAAAGTAGAATAGAAGTGTCCAGGAACTAAGAGAGGAATAGGAAGTTGTTGTGTAATAGGTATGGAGTTTCTGTTTGGGATGATGAAAAGTGCTGGAAATGGATAGTGGTGATGGTTCCACAACAGTGTGAGTGTAGTTAATGCCACTGAACTGTACTCTTAAAATAGTTGAAAAGGTAAATTTTATGTATATTTTACCATAATAAAAAGAAGTATTAGCCAGTGCAATTAAAACAAAATTGTTTAATTGTTTGAAGTTCTTTATGAATACGACTGTACTTTTTTTACACTTACAGAAACAATTTCTTTCTCAAAATATTCTCTGAAAACATTCAAATTTGGTGATGCCATAGGAGAATCTGGTGTTCGGTTTGCAGGGAGATTTCCCCAGGAGATTATATGGTAGAATGTCTGTGGCACTTCAGCCCACTGGGAAATCAATTAATCCTCTTTTTTGATGCCTCCATCTGGGTTAAGTATGAAGAGGATCCTTAATGTAAGACCAGGTCTTTGTAATGGCACACAATAGCCTTGTGAAATTTGAACAAATCTTATAAGTGGTCCAAACCATGTTCTTTTTTGGTATATTTACAGGTCAAAGTGTCCCAGTTTATAACACAAGGTCAATTACTTTGTCACTAAATATAACAACATCTGTAGTCGAACAAAACTGAAATCCAAGAAAAACAATATCTCCCATTAAAGTCATTAAGGCTTATTTAGTCCTTTAAACTCTTCGTTGGTAACAGCTGTGTGTTTAAAAATGTTTATTTGACAAATATTTATGATGCTTCCTATGTGCGAGACATTGCTCTACAAATATAAATGTACAAAAGAGCAGGTTAGGTGATAATAGGACACAGGTTTTGAAGAATTAATTCCGAAGGAGACTTTTGAATTCTCAGTGCCAGAGGTATTATATCTAACTCTCTTCTTCCAGAAGTAGTAGGCCTCCAGGCACCAAAGGCAGAAAAACTGGCTCTGGGGGAAAATGTTCCTATTAGGCATTTGAGACCATCTTCTATGCCTGACAACAGGTAAAGAAGTGAAGTAGTTTTCTTTAAATGCTCATATTTGAGTTCTTCTGTGCCTACTACTTCTTTTTTCAACTCCCTCCCTTAAAAAAAAAAAAATACCTTTGCCCACCAAAAACCCCCCTTGCCCATGGTAGGAAGGGAAAACATTCTCCTATCTCAATTTTTCATTCATTCATTCAGCAAATAGTTATTGAGTTCCTGTTATGTACCAAGTACTATTCTAGACAGTGAGGATACCACAGTGAACAAATTAGACTAATGTCCTACCCTCATGGAGCTTAGTGAGGAAAATAATAAGTAGAAAAATACATAATTTCATATAATGGAAGTGTTATGAATACTTGGTGGGAAAGAGGATGGCAAAGTGACTAAAATAGAAATTCTGATAGGAAGGTCAGGGAACATTTCTGAGGGTACAGAGGCTGAGAAGGAATGAGCCATGTTAAGGATCTGATGGAAGAGCATTCCAGATAGGGGGAACAGTAAACATAGGAAGCATCATAAATATTTGTCAAGGTCCTGAAGTTAGAATCAACTTGATATAGTTGAAAATAAGATTAGGTTATGATACAGTGTGTAAAAGGAAGGAAATGGTATGAGATGAGGTCAGAGAAATCACTAAGGGCCAGATAATGTAGGCTATCAAAGGCAATAGTAAGGGGTTTAGTCTTATTCTGATCTAAACTCCATATCATTTGAGGGAGCTAAGCTACAAAATCATATCTGATTTACATTTTTAAAACATCATTCTGTTACCATGTGAATAGACTATAAGAGGACAAGAATAGAAACAGGAAGGCCAGTTCAACAGTCGTTACAGTGGTACTAACATCCAAAAGTTCAGAAAGAAGATGCTCTGTACCACTCCCAAGCCCCCCAATCTAGCCCAGTACTCAGTAGCTACTTTTTGAGTGAAGTTAGTGTTGATTCTTATTTAACTCCTGGCTGACTTGGTTTTCCCATTGGTTTCAGCGAGAGAAAACTTTCTCATTTTTGCCAGAACATTTTTTGTTGTTGTTTAATATCTATCTTAATGTCCACCA
The DNA here is from genome assembly GCF_000151845.1 of Pteropus vampyrus. Lineage (NCBI taxonomy): Eukaryota > Metazoa > Chordata > Mammalia > Chiroptera > Pteropodidae > Pteropus > Pteropus vampyrus. The sequence goes on from NW_011888866.1 coordinate 224,048, forward strand.
AACCTTGAACTTCTGTAACTTTCTGCCCACTAAAGTCTCCTTTTCCCTAGATAGTTTATTTCTGGTGAAGCTCTAAACTACATTTAATTTCCCAGTCATTTTGAAGATAGCTTCTAGGGCAATAAAGTGATTTAAGAATTATTCTACCTTTTGAACTGATTTGTATAACAGGAAAAAAGAAGCTGGACTGGTCATGGTGTTTCATTAAAATACTAAGTTTTCCTGCTGTTGGTCAGAGATAATCCCTGAAGAGACGGGTAGGGAAGAAAAATGATCTGTTTATCTTTGTCTCTGCCATTTGAATGAAACAGTTCTTCAGGGTAGAAGTAATTATTTTAGTAACCTTTTCTATAGGGTAGGTTAACAATCTTGTATGTAATTAATATCTCGGTTATAGTTGTAAAGTCCAGTTGCTCAGTAATTGCCCTGAATTAAGTGTGAAGTTAACAAAGAAAAGAAGTACCCTCCTACAAAGGCGTGTCTGTGGTTTCCCATCTTTGGACACGTAAGAATTGGAGGCAAAGAAATACGGACTTGGAGAAGTCTGGGGCCAGCTTGCTCCTTGCAGGCTCAAGACCAACCATCCCACATAGGAAAAAGAAAAGAAGCAACATAAACATGAAAAGATTTAAGTTGATTTAAGAACAAATAGGGGTGGTGGAGAATTGCTAATAAATGGGCATAAAGTATCATTTATGCAAGATAAATTCTAGAGATCTGCTGTACAACATTCCCTATAATTAACAATACTGTACTGCAGCGGTCCCCAACTTTTTTGGCACCAGGGACCAGTGCTCCTATGAGAATCTAATGCCTGATGATCTGAGGTGGAGCTAAGGCAGTGATGCTAGCGCTGGGGAGTGGCTGCAAATAGAGATGAAGCTTCGCTGGCTCCCCGCCGCTCACCTCCTGCTGTATGACCCTTTTCCAAACAGTCCACGGACTAGTACAGGTCCACAGCCCAGGGGTTGGGGACCCCTGCTATATTGTACACTTAAAATTTTATTAAGAGAGTAGATCTCACATTAAGTGTTCTTGCCACAAAAAAATAAAGTGTTATTTTAAAGGTAAAATAATATTTAAAAATTTAAGCTTTCTACTTTTTGTAATGTCCTGCCTCTCATGCTTTTGTATGCTACCATTTAATAAATATTACTGAAGTTGTGTTTCTTCCTCAGGTGCAGTTGGTGAATAATCGGTTTAAAGGAGTCAAGTATTTCCGTTTGAATACCCTAGCCTCTCTGGGTTATGTGGTCGTAGTGATAGACAACAGGGGGTCCTGTCACCGAGGGCTTAAGTTTGAAGGCGCCTTTAAATATAAAATGGTGTGTGAACATAAAAACAGTTTTCTTTTAAGACGTTTACATATTCTGATGCATTGTTTGGTGTGAAATCCCAGAGAGAGTCAGGAGGAAGGGGCTGTGAGTGAGCGAAAGAGCACGAGCAGGAGAGAGAGGGATGGAGGGTTCTAGTTTTAGAGTTTGGGATGGGAGGGAAGATGCAACTTGGCATTCATTAGGCTAGCTTTTGTCTACTTGTAAGTAACTTTGGGGAGCTGAAATAGAACCTCTTTGATACAGATATAGAAGTACTCTCTCTTTCTATGTATGTCCAGTTTAGCCAGAAGGCAGCACTATTTAGCTTTCAGGATCCTATACACTATTGAGAGGAATAATTGAGATTTGTTCTGTCCTCTGTGAAGAGAGAAACCAACTGGTTAGTGCCTTCCTTGTGACAAGCCTCTTTCTCTCTACAGGAAGCTTTAAATGCTACCTTTTAGAGATGCCCCATGTCCTTTCTGCTGCTTTGGGAAATGATGAGAATCCGATGTTCCTTTTGCACAGTAAGGCAGTTACTGTGTTTGCCAGTGTATTGGACATGCTGAGTAAGACATGGGGATTTTCTCTCACAGCCAGTTCTTTGACCTTATGTTGTATTCTCATGTAAGTTTTTTTGTTTTTATTTTTGTTTTAGCCTCAGTGAAGTGAGATCGTGTGCACTGGCAGGCCTAGTAATACAGACAAGGGTGGTGGTGGTAGGAATTAGGACTTTAAATAAACAGTATATTCAGTTCCTAGAGGTAGATGATGGGGAAATAGGAAGATAAGGCCTCAAGAATGATTCCTTCTGCTTTACTATATTACACTTTAAAAAGAAGTAAAATTAGTCAGCCACTTAAGGGAGCTAATTTTTTGTCTGGGTATGGGAAGGCTTGTTACAAGGAAGATGCTGACCTCTTAGCAGACAACAGAACAAATAGAAATGGGAAGTACCCATATGACATGGGACAGTTTGTGTTGCAGTTGAAACAAACTTTATGACTAAGGGGTAACTAAACTCTAGGACAGGCTAGCAACAGAAGCTATAGGCCCCTGTCTCTAAATTGAGTTTTAAAAAATGTTTTTCGGGCAACAGAATCTCAATTGATAATGAATTCTAACCTAAAACACTACAGATATTTTTAGCAAAAACATTTATCACTTTAAAAGCACTCTTATAATAGAACTTTTTTTTTTATTAGAATCAGTGTAATTTTCTCTTTTTTGACAGGGTCAAATAGAAATTGATGACCAGGTGGAGGGACTTCAATATCTAGCTTCTCGATATGATTTCATTGACTTAGATCGTGTGGGCATCCATGGCTGGTCCTATGGAGGATACCTCTCCCTGATGGCATTAATGCAGAGATCAGATATCTTCAGGGTATGTGACTTTCTATTGTACTTCTTTTCCCAATAAAAGTAGAAATTTTTGTAAATTGAGGATATGAGAAAATGCTGATTTTCTGAAGGTTTACAGAGTTGGCAGTATTATGGAATGTTAGGGTTTGTGTATTTAATAACCATGTGAGGTAATAAATATATCTATCAACTTGTGCTATCTATGTAAGATAGATGTTTACATATCTATATATTGAAAAAATACTTGTCAACTTGATGACCAGTTTTTGGCTATTTATAGATACATGCCAAAGATTATGGGAATTACTCATGATTACTAAAACACATAAACATACAATATTGGATTGCAGTTACTTGTTTAACTGTTGGGTTGCAAGCTCTTAGGGCAGAGCTGTCTGCCATGTGCCTCACTGTATCCTAAGCAGCCAAGCACAGTGCTTGGCACATCATAAGTCCAGAGTAAATCTGTATTAAAAATATAAATGATGTTTACAATTCTGTAAACAACTTCTTAGAACAATGTAAAAGAAAATATATAAAGATGCTAACAGTTGTTAAGGGAGTGGGAATTATGAGTAGTGGTTTTCTTCTTTATATTTCAATAACATAATTTTATTTTACAGTGAAAAATAATTTTTATTTTTAAGAATAAAAATGATAGGGTTTTTTTCATTTATATTCGGATAATTTTTATTTATAATAACAATAAAATTCTGAAAACTGATGTAATTTTCTCAAGCATACAGCTGTCGAGAAAGTAATTAGAATATTCAATGTAAAACTGTAGGTAGGAGCCTTAAAATGAGGCAAGTGTTAAGTCTTAAATATATTTTATTCATTGTTTTAAATTTTGTATTACCAACAGAAGCTAAAAAAAAAAAAAAACAGTTGTTTTTCCTATATAAAACTGACACTCCTCACACATTTTTTTCCAGTCCAAGAATCTATTTACACTGAGAAATTCATATGTTCTGGTTCAACCTCCTCTTTTAACAAAGGGGCCCATGTTTGTATTTCAACTAGCCCAGGTTAAGGGTTTGGTATTCCACATGTCTGTGGAACAAGAAACTAACTGATACCCAAAGTATCAAGTTCTTGACCTTGGCACTCCACTTTGATTTTTTTGAGTAGCCTGAGACCATGTATCCTCAGTCGTAAGGCTAAAGCCTAAGGATAATTTTAGCCTGTAAATTTGCAGTTAGAAATTCCCATTGCTAGCCATTCTTTTCTGGACCACACTTGACTATCATTGTTCTTATATAGGTTGCTATTGCTGGGGCCCCAGTCACTCTGTGGATCTTCTATGATACAGGCTACACAGAACGTTATATGGGTCACCCTGACCAGAATGAACAGGGCTATTACTTAGGATCTGTGGCCATGCAAGCAGAAAAGTTCCCCTCTGAGTAAGTGTAAGCTTTAAAATTAAGATTATAAATTTAAAATTATATTTTAAAAAGTTGTTAATAATAATGAAAACTACAAATGCTATAACCAAGTCTAATATTTATAGAATACTGGAATGACATGGGTGTTTTACAAATAATGTTTGTGATTTTTTTTTTTCTTAATGTTTGTGATTTTTTTTTAAGAACATGCCATAATTACTATCTGTGCTAATATCTTAGGAAACTGAACACATGATCTTTTTATTTTTTTAAATCTTTCATACATATAGCATCTGGTTAACATATTACAAATTTAATATTAAAAATGTTCAGTCCTTATTCTGACATTACAGTGTAAGTTAACATAATTAATTAGTTTAAAGGAATTAAATGGTTTTTCCAAATACTCTATTTTGCCTAATCCTCTGATATTTACATTTCTCCAGACCAAATCGTTTACTGCTCTTACATGGATTCTTGGATGAGAATGTCCATTTTGCACACACCAGTATATTACTGAGTTTTTTAGTGAGGGCTGGAAAGCCATATGATTTACAGGTGAGTTTTTCTACATTTTCTAAATAAATTTGTGATTAGTGATTGATTACTTTGAAATATAATAGACTGTGGAGTAAGGCTGAGTTTTTAGCTGTGGCTGTTCTTTGCTTAAGAGAACTAAAGTAATAGGCCTACTCAGTAGTACGTGCCTCTAGTTGGTAAAAATTAAGATTCTGTTGAAGTCAGGTTGAAAACTGGCCTTGGATTACATGACTTGTGTATCTGTACCTGCCTTCAGTTTGTAATCATGGAAAAGATGACAACAGTCCATTTACTATCCTCCTTTGTTTTTCTTCTTCCCCTTGGAAGGGTGGGGAACTGTTACTTCATTTCATTCTCATAAAAGGCTTTTAGAAACTGGTTATATGGTCTTTTAATTTAATTTTATATTGACATTGGAGCAGAAACCAGCAAGTTACCCACCTCCATTGCTCCATTACTCAAAAGTTTTAAAAAAACTTTTCCTCCTTTCTACTTGCATAGATTATATGCTCATAAGAAATGAAAAATATACTTTTTTCTTTTTTATTGTTCAGTTGACATTTATATAGGTAAACTATGAGATATTTGTCTCTGGCAGCAGTTACCAAGCATTTTAGTCTCAGGACTCTTACATACCAAAGAGCTTTTGTTTATGTGGATTATGTCTGTCACTATTTCTCATATAAGATTAAAACTAAGAAAAAAATATTTATTTTTAAATAATGATAAACTATTACATGTTAACAAAAATCACATTTTTATTGCAGGGGGGGACTGTTTTCCAAAACAAAACAAAAAAAGTTTATTGAGAAAAGTAGCATTGCTTTACATTTTGTAAATTCTCTTAATGTCTGGCTTAATAAGCAAGACACCTGGATTCTCAGCTACTTCCACATACAATTTGTTTTGAAATGTTGTTTTGGCTAAAGTAAGTGAAGAAAATTCAGCCTCACAGAATATGTAGTTAAGAAATGGGGGACTATTTTAGCCTTTTGAGATAATTGTGGAATTCTTCTTTGATACTACACCAAAACTGGACAGTTTCTTAAAGATTGGTTTTTGTGTGGAATCTGAAGCTGTATCTATAAACTTTTTATACTCTCGTTATATTAAAATTTATTGGATCTTGTACTTCAAATGGATCCTTTTACCCATGCATTGGTCACCTGGAAAATACTGGTTCACTGCATTATGCCAATCTTCTAAATGTCGACTCATTTCATTATACAGTATTTTTTAAATATTACCACTGATCTCATTAGAAAAGTCTCTGAGTTCATGTTGGGCAACTCATCAGCTAGTAGTGGTAGATGCAAGTTTTCCAGAATTCTCATTTTCACTTAAAAGATCAAAATTTGTCATTGGCAACAAATACTGTCAATATAGTCCTTGAAGTGACCAGCTCACTTAATTCATTTTTGAGAAAATGTTTGCCAGATACCCAAGTCTGAGTTGTCATCCTTTCAAGTTAAAAATGAAGTTCCATTTAAAAAGGTACAGTTCAACTCACAACTCAGTTGCACAAGTGCTTTTCCTTGAGACATCCTGTAGAAGTGCTTTATGCATTCTTCCCATTTCCTCACCACAAAATAATAAAAGGACATCTACTCAAGATTTGCAATTTAATAAAGTTAAGTTCTAATTTTTACTGCTACTTAAGTGAAATTGGCATTTTGCTTTTTTACTGCGAGTATGTGGTGGTAAAGAATACTGAGACTTCTAATACATTTTAATGTCATTGTCTTGATTCATGATAAGGCACCAGCATTGTTTCCCACCATTGCTTTTGCATTATCAGTGCAAATGCCAACACAGTGAGTAAAGGCAAATAATGTCTTAGTATTGTACTGAAGGTAGTCTGACCTTGTGTATCCCTTGAAAGGGTTTCTAAAGATCCCAGAAATCTGCAGACCACACTTAGAGAACCACACTGGTCTACAGATAAATCCTTATATAAGCCTAGTGGAATATAGGGAATTATAAAAAGCGGAATGGGGCCTTTAGATGAGAGGTCTGTGTTTAGTATCTTGAAGAGGGTGTGCTGCATGTTATTAATCCTGTTGAAAATCTCTGGAAAGCTGTGAAAGGAGATGTATTATGACATTTTGATTTTTTGTATTTTGCTTTCTTTGTTGTTAAGATCTATCCTCAGGAGAGACACAGCATAAGAGTTCCTGAATCTGGAGAACATTATGAACTGCATCTTTTGCACTACCTTCAAGAAAACCTTGGATCACGTATTGCTGCTCTGAAAGTGATATAAATTTGACCTTTGTAGAACTCTGGTATACACTGGCTGTTAACCAAATGAGGAGGTTTAATCAATAGAGAACATAGAATTGATCATCACATTTTGGTACCTGCCATATAACATCTACTTCTGAAGGTATATTTGGTGCCATGTGGGCATCTACAGCTTGCGGATAGGAATCTAATACCTTAACCATATACACAGAAAATTGAATGACACATATTTCTAAGGGACCCAGCAAAATCTTGAGAATTACTGAAAGAAATAAGACTTAGCACCATGTATCCATACTACCTTATTTTCACTTTTAATAGCATTATAAACCTCATGGACTTAATTAGTGTATTTTTACAGTATACTTCTGAGTTTGTTAAAATACGATATTAGTGATTGGTTTGGTTCAATTCCAGAATCTCTGACTAGTTACAGATTTGATAGCACTTAAATGTAATTGAATAGCTTATGCTTCATTGCTTGGGATGTATCCAGCATGTTATTAACTAATCACTATTAAACCTATTACTTAACCAGTCATTAATGATTTTTCAAGGAAAACTTAGTGGCCTCCTAAAGACACTTATTTTGTTTCATTCAAGCTCTGACCAGTTTTTAGCCAATTTAAATTGTATCTAGTATAAATAGTTCTCTGATAAAATGACAGAGTGGATTTTTCCTTTCACATAAAGGCGAGTAACTATATGTAGCATGGATTTAATTAGTCTTATAATATTGATAATTACAGGCAGAAAAATTTTAAACAAATGATTAGAGCTTAAATATTTGCAGGCAATTTCTTTGCCTTTAGGAAAAGGAAAAAGTACACATTCACTTATATTCTTCAGAAAATTTAATGGTGCCAGTTTCCATTGGGTATTTTCTTATAAAATGTTCCAGGATTTTAGGGAGATGGAAGGGAATCTTGGGAATCTCGGTGGGGTAGGGGATAGCAGGGCGTAGAGGACGACAGGGAGAGGAGAAGGCAAGGGTTTGCTTAAGAACTAAGCAGAAGTATAATTTGACCAAAATACTCATGAAAAGGTTTGGAAAGTGAAATTTAAACGTCTAGAATGTTGGTTAAGGAAACCAGAATTTAAAAATTACTCCCTTGCCAACACAGTTATAGACTAACATTATTCAGGAGAGGAAAAGTTCCTTGAGAGTTACTGTTGTAATTCTCAATTCTAATTTTTTGTTATTCTTAATTTTAGAAACCTTACAAATTTAGACTTTATCCTTTTAAAATTATTTGAGCATAATTTAGATATTATGAGCTTAAAGAGGTTTCCAGACAACTTCTTTACCATAAACTGATCCCTTATAAGCCATGTCTCTTTTTCAGTGTTTAAAGCCTATAAGCAATTTCTTGAATGGCCATGACATTTTCGTGGGTTAGCCCTAGCTCTTGACTATTAAGGGAGCTCATAGGCTTTCAGGTGCTAATTGGGATCTGTCCCCTTAGAGTCTTGCGGTGCTAGGTGGGTCACATTGGAGCCAGTGGCAGAGAAGGCACCTATGAGTTTGACCCTTTTTATCACAAAGCTCAGTGTTTGGAAAGTTGTTACTAGTACTTTTAAACAATGCTCCAAGAAAAATTGCTTTTTCTTTCTCACCACTACACAGACAGTGGACTTCTCCCATAGAGAGAGATCACAGCTTCTATTAGTAAGGATGGTGGCTGTGCGTCAGAGGTGGACTTTATTATCATTGAGGGCCAGGTGGGAGGTGGGGGAAGCCCAGAAATGGCAGGGTGACCTGACGGTTCTGTCCTTGGGAAAGGGGTTGGGTTTTGCTGTTTGTGTATTTATACTGTATAATAGGTGCCGCGCTTTCTTCCCCTTTTATCTGTATATGTATTGATTTTCTTGTTTATGATATTTTCCATGCCAAGATTTGTTTATATTTTTTCAATGTTAAATTAAATTGATTTGGGTAACTTTTCTTCCCCAAGAAAGTATTTTCCCCCATGACTTAAGTATATATCTGACTGTTGAAGGTGGTTTTTTATTTGTGGACTAGTTGGTCTCCAAGGATCTATCCAAAGTAGAAATGGTATGGACAGTGGCTTTTAGGCAGCTGCTCATCTGAAACTTCTTACCCATTAAGGCTGTTTCTTCAAAATGGCATCTATAATTTTACCAAAACAAACCTTAAAGAACCTCATGTACGCTTGAATTCACAGGTTTTCCTTTTGCATCTTAACTTTCTCCTTCCTCCTGTCACAAGGAATGCTTCTGTTACAATTTTTAGTCACTTAAATGCCATTCTCCTACTATACATGGGGGAAATACCTGACTGAATTCACTTGCAGAAAGACAGCTTGACTGAATTTGATTTTTTAAACCAGTGTGGAAAACATCATAGTCAATTCAAGCAATCAGTAGAAATTTCACTAAAATTATTGATACCCTGTCTGAGTAACAACTTAAAAAGCAAGAGTATATAAAAGTAGTGGCACTTTTGGTGAGAACCAAAAAGCACTAGGTTAAACATCAAACAGGATTTTTGTAGGCTTGATAAACAGATGCACTTGATCAACCATCAGCAAGTATAGTTGCTTGTGCATTGTTGAGCAGTGGGACTCAAAATCAAGATTCATCTGAGATGCTTACTAAAAGAAATGCAGTCTTGAACCTCACTCTTAGAAATCTGGATTCAGCTGATTTGGGTGGAGACCAGGACTCTGCGTTTCTACCAGGCTTTCCAGGTGATTCTAAAGCAAGTCTTTTGTGTGCTACTTTAAGAAACTCTTCTTTAGAAAATGGAGTTAGATTAAGAAAATAATAGGTGACTTTTACACTGAACTGATTTATAAGAACCTAAAACAGTCAAGACAGCTGCTCAATTTTGATAACTGTTGGTCCCTTCTCACTCTGAAAGAAGCATAAGTAGCCTTAATTGTGTATCCCTTTTGTCTAGAGATTCCTTTTGGAATGAAGGTTTTCTCTCTTGTTTCCTGGCTTGTTTCCAAAGCCTCATACAAGAGAATAAAGTCACAATGCATGCATTACTTTTTAAAAGAATGAGATACAGACATTGATGCTTACTTTTTTTCACTACTAGTTTTATTCCTTACAAAAGGTTTATTCCTATCCCACCTCTCTATAACGTTCTCTCCTTAGGCAGAATGATTCCTATAAGATCTCATTATTATAGAATCATACATTTTTCAAGTTATTATTTCTTTGATATAATCTAATGTTCTCATTTGTTAGAGGAAGAACCTACATGTTAGAGAAGAAAATATACTCATGGCCACACAACCAGTTAGTATTCGGTTGGTACTAGACTACATCCAGATGTCCTGACTCATGGTAGTTAAATGATATGTAGAAAACGCAAATTTTTAAAAAGTATTTATTAATATATTCCTATGAAACATTTTAAAGATAACATAAAATGGTTAATTTTTCCATTCTAAAGTAAATGCTAAGCATGCTTATTAATGAAGCAGTACTTCTAATTAGTATATGACATTCTGAAGTTAATTAAATGGTTATACTAAATATGTCTTCCTTGGTGTAGTGGGGGGACTTGGGGATTGGGATATAGAGTAGAGTGCTTGCTTAAGCCTGGGAACCCAATTTATAGCTATTTGAAGTAAGAAAAGAGACATGGCCCTATCTAAATTGAGATATGTAAGGTGAGCGTCTATTCCCAGAAGAGATAAAGGAATAAGGAAACTCCCCTGACTTCCATCTTCCCAACTCCTCCCAGCCTCATCTATCCATCTTGCAGCCTAAAATATGGAGACGTGTTAGTGCAAGGTGCTGGCTCCTACTTTTCTTATTTTATTAAGAGATAGCTCTAGGTAATCATTTCAGAAGCCCCTCACAGACAGAATAAGTAGTGTTTGTATGTTTGTTTTTAAATAACCCAAATACAAATTTACATTGTATTCAGCACAATTGGAGTTCAGGTCTTTAATTTTTAGAACATAAAGTGCCTGCTGTTTAAAGCATTGACTTGTATAAAAAGAATTGCATGTCTCATGCCAGTAAGTTTATGGGTTTTCTCATTTTCAGCTACATAGCTTTTAATCATGTAAAGCAAAACGTTAGTTTTGTTGCATTTTATTACAGGTTCTTTGTTGCAATAAAGATGCTGCTAAAATTAATTGATGTAAATGTTCATTTTCCCCCCTGGATTCTCCATTTGTGCAATCTTCCTTTGATTAGTGGCAAGTATGGAGTGATTAATACACATGAACAAGGTCATATGCTTGCAAAGGAGAAGGGAGACTGCAAGGTAATTACATAGGGTTTCCAGTGCTCTAAACACTAATCAAAAATGTATCTAAACCCAAAAGAGGAGATATGCAGAGAACTGCTTTGTACCTGCAAATGGTTCCCAACACCCAGCAGTTGGTACTGCAAGGGTAGGTGGTGCTTGGAGCCAGTGATTAGCATATCTCCCCTGAGCAGTTGGGAGTTTCAGGAAAGCCACTTGGAGTTAATAGTGGTTTCTGCACGTTCTTCAGGAAATTTCAAGGGAGTTTAGTGTAATACTTTTTTTCAGAGGTGTCTTTGACAATTCTCTGGCCTTTTGAAGTTATACTAATTTACTAAATCAGACTTTCTGGAACTCGGCATGGGGATTAATATCTCAGCATACCTATAATCCATTTATGGCACTCTGGGAAACTTATGGACTACCTTGTTCTCTTTAACTCAGCCTAGATTCATTGCTAATCAAAAATCAGCTTTCAACCTGGCCATAAGCATCCTGCAAAGACTGCTGAGGCGCAGACTTCCCAGTGGCTCTAGGGCTCCAGTGCTCCAGAGTCAGATCAGAACAAGTGCTATGGCCTTGAAGCCTTTGGACTTCGCTTTGGCCTAACCTCACCCACTAGTTGGTTTAAGAGGAAACAATGGTTGGTCCCTTGGTGCTTTGGGAGGGAGCAGAGTTGAAATAGCTGTAGTATGAGAATCTCATAACCATAATTTTCATTTGAGCCCGGAGTGGTTTGAGGAATTACCAGGATTTAAATGCCCATCAGTCTAGTCTGCCCACAGATCTGGTGCCCTGGCACAGTTATCCTGGAAGAGCTTGGGCACCTATTGAAATGGATTAGAAGGGATTCAGGTCCAACCCAGGAAATGAGATTGTCGAGTTTGCTGTGTGCTCATTACTGAAAGATGTTCTCTAAATTGGCTTCCAGACTTGAGTTCTTGAAATAGAAGTTTGGGGAAACAGCCAGGATAGTTGTCCTTAGCCAGTTCCAGGAATTCTTCCCACCTTTACTGGAAAAGTACCCTACAGAAGTGACATAGTTTATTTTAACATTCTGCTCACAGGTGACAATTCTTTGCAGGAGGGTCCTCTGGCTAGGCAGGTTCTGGAAACCACACTGCCTTTCTATAAAATGAACTCTCCATGTTGGCTTGGTTCTCGGCCATATATATGGTCATAGTTGTATTCCTAAGCATGAATGTGAATGCTGTCTGTTCAGTTGAGTACTTAATGATGTGTTGCCTTGCTAGTTAATTGCATCATATCAACTGTTCATTCTTCCTCATCCCTATTGCTGCTCCTGCCTGTCTAAGACCAGTAATAGCATGCCTAGGTAACTGAAGCACTTCTCTAACCAACCTGCGTTGGAGATGAAATTTAAGAATTCCGAATGACTTCAAAAAAGCAGTTCTCAATTTTTCATTCAGCAAATATTTAGTAACAACTATGTGCCAGGCCTGTGTTAGGCTATGAGAAAACAGATGAAGAGGATAGCCCTTGCTCTCAATAGGTTCTCAGGACTAACTCCACCTCCCACTTCACTAGCACACCCAGCAGGACACAGCCATTTTCTTAAAGGCACGATAAATTCTCACTTTCCTTCTCCAGTCCTTAAATTGTGCCTGACACTCAAGGCCCTGTGTCACCTGACTTCACTTTACCTCTCTTGGCTCTTCACTCACCCCCAAGCATCCTGAGGGTTTCCTTTCAGTTAGTAGAACACATGCTTTGAAGTCAGACTCAAGTTCCTCTTAGAATCGTACGGAGCTTACATAGCAATCTCCCCAGCTGAGATAGGTGGCATGGCAAATGGTATCAGCATTGGCTTTGGTGCCTGTCTTCTATTCTTGCCTCTGCTACTTGCTAGCTTTGTGGGCTAAAGCATGCTTACATAACTTTCTGACCCTACTTCCTGAGGTGTGTAATAGGAATAATAACAACCTTCCTCAATGGATTATTGTGAGGATTAAATTTATTTATTATACTGTAAAGACGTTGGTGCCTGGCATGCAATAAAAAGTACTCAATAAAGGTTATCTCAGATTTAGCACTTAATTTTATACCATACCATTTGCCCCTGGTTTTGTTTCTCCAGTTAGATTACAGACTCTGAATATAGGTACTGCATTATACTTGGTTAATTCTCTTCATCATACCTTCTTCAGAATCAGGTATGTAGTACTCAGACTTATTAGATACTTGAGTACCAAAAAATTTTCCAATTAAAAAAATTTATCTCCCTTATTTAGGGTTGTCTGATCAATATATAGGTTCCTACGCACCCATATACTAATTCACTTGTAAGACTGCAAAACAAAACAAATTCACCCTAATTTAAGCTTTTAGAACTCCTTTGAAATGTCATTGGAATTTTTATTATTTGTTCTCCACCAAGGCTTTAGGTCTGGACAAGTGGTGCTTCTCAGGCCTGATTGCTATTACAATGGCCTGGGGAGCTTTTAAAAATGCTAATGTCCGAGTCCCTCCTGGGATCAATTAATCAATACGGGGGGTGGGAAGTAGGTCTGCCCTGCCATCTTTTAATTTTTCTTACATAATCTCTAGATGATCCTAATGTACAACCAGAGTAAAGAGCCTAGGAGGTAAAGTAATGGAAGACTGTATTCATGGAAAGTTAGAGCCAGAACAGACTCAGAAATCATCTCATCTGCTGCTTGGCTTTACAGATGAGAAGATGAGGCCCAGAGCTTGCTAAATTATTATATTGTGGCCATCTCAGCTGCATGAAGAGAGTCCACACTTAAGCCCAGGTCATCTAGCTCTGTCTTCACCTCCCAGAGCAATGTTCTCTCAAATCAGAGCTCAGCAGAGGAATCTGCCAAAGTGAGGGAGCCAAGGCTGCTGCCAGGAAACCACAGCGTTCCAGGCCTTCCAGCCCTTACTTCACCTAGAGCAGCTCAGCTTTTTACTTCGATATACTGGGGACACATATTCTGCAGCTTTAAAGATGTCAAAGATCAGTGACCCTTATATCATTTTACAGGTGTGGAAACAGACCCAGAGAAGAAGACAAAGCCATAGACATGTCAGGTGGCAGAGCTGGTATCAAAAGGCATGGTGACTAAACTCCCTGAGGATACAGGCAGATAAAGTGACTTCCTCAAAGGCACCAAACTAGTTGTTAGCTGAACAGAAACCTTGAATGCAGTCTCTAGGGTGCCTACTAAATTTTCTAAAATCTAAGATGTTACTGCTTATAAGATCCTATTATCAGAAATATAAAAATGTGAATAAGAATGTATCTTAGAATCAAGGAAATATGGTATTTGCCTGAAATCTGAGTCTCTTCAGGGACTGAGCTCATGCTGAGAAAGCATGTACTGGGTGGGTCTTGCATATGACTCTCCCAGAGAAAGAAGGGGGAGCATGGGAAAGACTAGAGAATTTGGAATCTGAGAGACTTGGGTTCGAGTCCATCATTTGTGATCTTGAGTGAGCCCTTTGCTCCTCTAATCTTGGACTCTAAAGTGGTGTTCTAATACTTCCTGCACAGAGTTGTGCGAGGCCAAAGTACCAAGCATAGGCCTGGCATGGGATGGAGGCTTGGAAGTGATTCATGAAGTTAAAGTTGACACTCCTGCCAGTTGATCTGACCCCACCCGCTCCAAGGAGTGCAAGGCCGCCAGTGGGAGCAGTCTGCTCTCCAGGACCAGAGCCATCAGGCCCAAGCCCTGGGGAGAAGATAGATGCTGGGTGGGAAGAGGAACATGACTCAGCCCCAGGGATCTTGGGAGAACAGCAGGTTCTGGGACATGAGCAAGGAGGGTGGGTACAGAAGCCTCTCATGGGGGTGACTGGATTCTGCCTTGGCTTTAGATACTTCCCACCTGACTGACCAAGGGCTGATCTTCCAAGATTGCCTATTAAGATAAAAGTATCATTAACTGTAAGGCCCTTGGTAGGGATAACACATTTTACCTGTGAGCAGGTGACATCTTTCCCTCTGAACACCAACTGCTAACATTTGTATGGTTAACATCTCACCACTTACAGAATATCATGACAGCATCATGGTCAGTTTGATCTTCACAATAAGCTAAAAGACATCAGTTAGGTAGTATTATTATTCTTCCCATGTCCCCCCTGTCCCCCACCCCACCCCAACCATCACCACCCAAAGAATCAAATTAGAGCTCAGAGAGCTTGTATGCCCAAGGTCATAGTTCAGAAGTGAAATGCTAATCTTGGCTTCACTCACCTATTGGCAAGCAACATGAATTGAGCAGCTGCCATGCGCCTGGTTCATGCTGAGAGATCCAGGGATCTGGGGATGTTCAGAGGAGTCATACACATTCTCTACTCTCAAAGGTTCTCAATCCAGAGGTAGAGATGGACATGTAATCAAAAGAGGGTCAATACAGAGATATGCCGAGTGCTGTGTGAGCCCCCAGGAGGCAGAGCAGGACAGCAGTTAGGAGTGAGCTTTGACCCAGAGAGTCTGCTATCCTGTCTTCCACTGAACCACTTTCTACTGTGTGATTTTGGGCTGGTTACTTAACCTCTCTGTGCTTCAGACCCCTCTTCCACAACCTAGAGCTGATGATGGTAATAGTTCATGGAGTTGCTGCAAGCTTTGATCTGAGAAAATGCTTGTAAACTGACGCACAGCACTGAACAAACATGAGCTGTTATATTCTCTGGGTGGTGGAAAAGGGGGATGGTTAGGAAGACTGCACAAATTCGAATTAGGGGTTAAGGAGTGAGTTTCTCCAGGTGGGAGGGAGTCATTCCAGGCAAAAAAAAAAAAAAAAATACTTTACACACAGATATAAAGTAAAAAGGGGAGTGGGGATGGAGAACTGGCACATGGGCAGGCAGGAACCTGAAAGGGAGTTGGAGGAAATAATAGGAAAAGATGGGATTGTTAGGGATACAGTGTGAAGGGCCTTGAATAATGGCCAAGGGGGTTGTACTTCTGCCTCCAGCTCTTCTGCTTGCTTCACTTCAACTGGTTAGTTTGTCTGCGAGACCAGAGGAGACGGCAGACCATGGGATAGATGTTCCATGGGATAGACATACTTTGATGGAGAACGTGAGGAGGAAGAAGGCTGTTGGGGAGGACAGTCCTAGGGGGAAGACCCTGCCCTCAGGGCCATGGGAGGACACAGTCTTCAGCAGAAGGGATTGCAGCTTCCAAAGAGGGGTGGACAATGTGACCTGCATCTCTCACCTTTCAGTTCTGCCCATTCTGCCACGGTCAGTGTGTCCAGCTGTAGGCAGAGCATCCGGAGGCCTCAGAGAGCAGGTCACAGTCCATTGTGCTGGGACCCTCATAAAGGGGGATCAAAAGGAGCCGTCTGAATCCCAGACTTGCTCGGCAGGCTGGCCTTGAGCAGAGGTGGCTGTTTGAGGAGCAGTGGTTCCAGGCAGGAGCTAGCTATTGGGCACAGCATGGCAGTGATGGGAAGAGACAAATGGAATGGTGTCTTCCTAGAGAGCTGAGGAGGAAGGATGGTTCAGGGCAGGAGGGCATTCGCATTAACGATACAGAGGCTGGCAGCAGTTTTTCTTTTCTTTTTTTTTTTTTTTTTAGTTTTAATTTTTCATGGTTACACAAGCACATAAGGAGTCAAGTTCTAAAAAAATTTTCTAAATAACATGTTTCTAATGTTACTGTGATTTTTTTTTTCAATTTTCATCTAGTATACCATCCTATGCATTATCTAGTGGCATCCCAATCCGAAAGATTAGAATATAGCTGTTTTCCCTCCCATTTTCACTAGACACACACACTTCCCACCTCCCTCATCTTTTTAATATAGTTCTATTATAATTTTACTTAGACCAATATTCAGTGTTTATATCATTATGACTATGTAAATGTATTCAGAGATGAATCATATAATAAACTTTGAATCATTTTCATTCATGTAGAACCTTATTTTACCTAGTTAATAATTATCTTTTTTTAGTGTATGTAGTTATTACTAATTCAATCCCAAACTTGTCAACCTCTCCACTGATTTTTCTGTTTTGTTTTATTTCTAGTGTTTCCAATGTTTTACTGCAATCTATTTTCATTGCTAATATACAACATATACTTAATGAGTTAAGTATATTTCAGATACTTAATGAGTTAAGTTGGTTTTGATTATCTAGTAAGAGAACATAGCCATCATTTGTAGTGTTGATTCTTCAGGAAATGTGTTCTGCTTTCCAAGCAATTGGTTTCTAAGGGTACTGAAGGCATGACTACCTGTAGAATGCCAGTTTCCACCATCAAGGGGCTGCTAGTGTTATCTGAGATATGAGACTGAGGCATGAATTACATAAATGAAGAAACTGCTATACAAAGCAGAAATAATCCACTGCCTACTGAGTGGTACAGACAGATGGGTGAGGACTGAATGGTCACCTTGAAGGACCTGGGACTTGCTCTGAGTTTTAAGGTAAAACTATTGTGGTAAAATGCACATAACATAAAATTTACAATTTTAGCCATTTTGAAGTGTACAGTTCAGTAGCAGTTAAGTACACCCGCACTGTTGTGTGACCATCACCTTTTCGTTCTCTCAAACTGAAGACTATATGTATTTTTTTCCTAAGTTACATTTACTATTTCTGATTCCAAGAGTAATATGTATTCACTATAATTTAGGGGGGGAAAAAAAAACACAGAAAAGCACAAAGAAGAAAATTAATCCCGTAATTCCACAAATTGGTTAGCAATTTGATGAGATAGGGGTGGAAAGGCATCCCAGGTGAGAGGAGACACATTCCACTGGCACAGGGGGTTTGAGCTTAGGCACAGTGTGGGAGGTAGTTGCGAATATGAAAGGTAAAGATATTATAAACATATCTATCTTCTGTATTTTCCTTAAAAGGGATGAATGGGAAAGGTAGTGAGTGGTTCTAATAATGAACCCAATCCAGTAAAGACTCCAGCAGTTGTTCTGGTTATCTAGTACTATATAACAAGCCACCCCAAACATAGTGATCTAAAACAACAACAACCATTCGCTATCATTACCATCTCTCACAGTGCTGGGGGTTACCTGGGCTCAGGGTATGTCCTATGTGGTTGCAGTCAGACAGTGGCTGGGCTGGGCATCAGGAAGTGGCACTAACACATTTGGCTCCTGACCTGGAACAGAGAGGTCTCCACCAGCATCTCTGTCTCCATGCGATCTCCCCACATGGTCTCCACAGTGCCACAACTTCAAGGTGGCCAGACTTCTTACATGGTGACTCAGGGCTCCAAAAGTGCATATGCCCCAGAGAAAGCCAGGTGGAAGCTGTATCTTCTTTTACAACAAACCTCAGAAGCCACACAAGTATCACTCAGAAGTATCGCTTCCATCATACTCTGTCCTTTAGAAATGAGTCACTAAGACCGGCCTATATTCAAAGAGAGGGGAAATAGACCCTACTGGTTGAAGGGAGGAGTGTCAAAGAACTTGTACACATATTTTTAAACCACCACCATTGTGGATTCCATTATCTGTTCTAGATTGATGTGAGTGCCAAAGCCTCCCGCTGCTGGTCCTACAGAGTATATGGTCCATAAATTCTTGATTTAGAGTGACAGAGCCTACCAAATGAGATCTAAATTACTCAAGCAAGTGCTTCCCAGTAATATGCTATCGTGAGAACTCTCTTAGTGATTTAAAACTTTCATCATTTTTACATGGCATATGATAAAGGAGTATCTTCTTTTTAAACATTCATTTAAAAAACATTCATTGAGATCTTATTATATGCTGTGTACTGTGCTAAATATCAGGAAAACAAGAATGAGCAATATACACATGGTCCCTACCACAAGGAGCTTACTGTCTAGCAGTAGAGCCAGACAATTTAATTTAAAAAATGGTATAATAAAGTGTATTAAATGTTCTGATAGGAGAAGTATCAACCAGCTCACAAAATTTCTTCAGTTCTGCTGTCTCTGATCAGATTAAAATAGCGTTTCTGGTGCTTTAACATTTTCACTGGGATTCCATGCAGGCACCTCACACGCGACATGTTAAAAAAAGCAATTTATCTTCCCTCTCCTCTGCCTTGTTCTCTCCCAATGTTCCTTTTTTTTTTTTTTAAATAACATCCCATCCACCAAACCAATGGAAACTGCAGTCCTCTCCCGGTCTCTTGAACCCTACATTGACCTGTCCCCAAGATGTTAATTCAGTCTTAGAACTGTCTTGAAGAAGTTATTTTAAGAAAAAAATTTATAACAACATATTGTTAATTGAAAGCAATTTTAACATATTTAAATTGATGATTTAAAAAAACATTCTTCCCCATTTAAGAAGTGATGCATGCTGATTTAAAAATAATTTCAAAAAAAGCATGATTTGTCAACAAAAAAAGTACATGTCAAATTTGGGGACCAAAAGTACACTGAAATTGAACCATAGGATCAAAAATAGACAAAAATTGCTTTCGAGATATGGTTGCCTTTTGTACTACAATAAAAAAAAAACTTTTAAAATGTTTTAGTTTTAGTTCTGAAATGTGAAATAAAAGATTTTATATTTATTGGGAAGTACTTCTCCACAAATAACATTGTAGATAAAATCGGTCTGCCTTTCTGGTAAACAAAAAAGCCAAGAAAGATCGAATTATCACTAGGTTTTATTTTTTAAACATTGGCTTTTGGTGTATTAGTGACAAATGACTTTTGATTACGAGACTATAACATTCTTTTCCAATGAGGATCAACATAAGGCAAACTTGCAAAATTATAATTTTCTCCTTAGCATCAGATTTTTGTAGTTTAGCTATCAATCCTCGTCATACTTCCTGTCATATATTTCTCATGGTCTGACATGGCTATAAATTAAACAACATATAACTAAGATGGAAAATAATTTAAGCTGTTTCATGGTAAAAGTCATGACAGTGGCTAATTATTTTCCTTTAAGCATGTTCATCAGCTCTCCACAGCCCTCTGGCCATGAATACCACGTGCACATTTGGAAGCATTCCATGGTACCACCTAAAGGCAGACAATAATAGAATATTTTAATTGATTGATTTAAAAAGAAAAAAATTAAGGCAAGTGTCATATCCTCTTTTAATGGCGTGAACTCTTTGGAATTCCTGGTTAGAAATGTGCATCATACCCCAACCCTCTTGTTTTTCTCCCTGAGGAAGCTGAGATCCATGGAGAGGAAGGAAGTTGTCCCAAATCATATAGCAAATCAGTAACAGAGGCAGGACAAGAACCATGGCTCTTATTCCTTACACTGGATTCAGCTGGCCTGAGCCTGTCATACCTCACACCTGCTTCCTATTTGTGTACTGAGATAGGAATACAGAAAAATGAATTGGATTTTTGTGTGTAGCATGTGGAATTAGCGACACTCTTTATATAGCAATACCTTGTTTTTCATTTATTTATTCTATTGACAACCAAATCATCAACTGCTTTCTTGACAACATATAAGGCCTTCTCCAACTGGCCTCAACGTCCCTGTTTTGCTTCCTCTCCCACCCCTGCCCTCCTGCCCAGTTCACACCTTCTACATTCTGCTTACACTGGATTCTAGTATTTGTTTTCTCCAGAAGCTTTCCCTGCCTCCCCCCAAGCTCAGCCAGGGTGCCTCACCTCCCTGTGCCCCATCACAGCCTGTATCACACAGTATTATAGATGCCTGTCTACTTCTTCGTCTCTCTCACTAGACCAAGTGCCATGTAAACAAGAATTCTTGTGTTCAACATTGTGTTCCCAGTGCCCAGAGCAGGGCCTAACCCATAACAGGTGGCCCATGAATATCTGTGCAGTTAACTATTGGCTCTACCATGTCTGGAACGCTCCCTGTCTCTCACACCACAGGGCCTCGGCAGAAGGTACTTCTTCCCTCAACCCCTGTCCATTCTACCTTCCTTAATTGTCAAAACCCAGGTCAGACATCTACAACATCAACAGTTCTATGAATCCTTCTTCCTCAACACTCTCTACCACACCCACAGTTAGTCCCTTCTTCTCTTGCTTCCATCCTTCTTGACACCCCATGTCTCTTAGGACAATTTTGTCCCTGTGGCCAGTCACTTAAATGTTTTTTCCTGGCCCTTGGGATCTACACAGTGCCAGAAAGTGGTCTAGCTACTTAGAATTCAGCAGTGAACCTAACAGACAAAAATCCCTGTCCTCATGAAGCCCATATTCTAGTCGGGGGAACAGACTATAAATAAAACAAGTAAAATGTACAGTATGTTAGAAAAAAGCGGGATAGGGAGAATGGGGGAAGTTGTGACGATGGGAGGGGTGGGAGGATAGAGTTCCCGACTTGCACTAGCTGGGCAAAGGTTTAGAGGCAGGAGGGAGAGGGATGGTCACAACTAAGTTTCGACTAGAAGGCTAGTATGGCTGAAGAGGTGGTAAGCAAAGGACATGGTGTGGGAGGTGTGCTCAGAGAGGTAGAACGGGCCTCCAGATCAGACAGGACTTCTCATAATAAGGACTCTGGCTTTTGCTCTGAGCTAGGAGGCCCTAGTGGGTTTCAAACAGAGAAGTAACATGACCTTGCTCACATTCTAACAGAATCATGTTTGGTGCTATATTGAAAAAAGACTGAAGGGGAACAAGGACAGAAACAAGGAGACCTGTGAAGGGGCTACTGAAACAATCCAGGTGAGAGGTGATGGTGCTCGCATCAAGGTGGTAGCAGGAAGGCAAGGTGGAACGTGAAGGATGTAAAAGTGAAGGGTGAAGGATGACTCCAACGTTTTTGACCTGAGCAACGGGAAGGATAGAGCTGCTAGGAACCGAGAGAGGGGAAACTGTGGAAGGAGCAGATTAAATCAGGAAGATCAGAGCTCAACTTTGGACACGTTAAATTTGAGGTGCCTATTAGATAGCCAAAGAAAATGTTGGACAGGTAGCTGGATAAGTCTGGGGTTCAGGGGAAATGGTCTAGGCTGGAGGTATAAATGTGGGCATCTTCAGTATAAAGATATCACTTAAAGCCTTGATGACTAAATAACATCTCTAAGAGCAGCAAGTGGAAGTGATCTCCTAAGTCAAATGCTACTGATAGGCCTGCTGATGATGAATAAATGCCAGATCCTAATCGATCTGCAAAGTACAGGTCATTATTAAGGGTTAACTAGCAACGGATGGGTAAGGCACCTACTGGATACA
>NW_011888866.1:247769-263659 GCF_000151845.1 Pteropus vampyrus
TGTGTGTGCATGTGCGTGCGCGCGCGTGCAGAGGGTGGAGAGGGGGCTTCTGTGGGCGTATGTGTCCGCAGTGCGTGCCACGGTCGCGGCGTAGCATCGCGGGGCCGGGGCGGCTGTGTTGGTGGCTCTCGCAGGGCGGGCTCTGCCTTGCCCGCGCGTGTCTCTAGATTGAGAGTGTGTGTGAAAGAGGAGGGCAATGGGGGTGTGTGTCTGCAACTCCATTTGTGTCGAGACCGTGTGTAATTGTGTTTATGGGGCTGAGCTAATATTTGGCCTTGGCTTTGGGGAGTGTCCTTGCTGGTGGTGGGGGACAGCAGGAGATTTTGGATTGACTAGGGTTAGTGATGGTAAAACACTCAACTTTTGCCCAGTGGGTGTGGTCCCTGAGGCTGGTGTGGGGGTGGGAGTCTTACTCCCCCAAACCCGTGGCCCGGAGTGGGCTGGGGAAGGAAGAAGGAAACCGGTTGCTTTCGTGGACGTATCAAGCACTCGCTCTCGGAATGGGACGCGTGTCACTCCTGCCCCACCCCCCAGGGGCAGACCAGGGAAGCGTGGACGAGGTCAGCAAGGCCTCCTCCAACCCCCAGCCCTCCCCGCCTCATAGCGGGGTGGGGGTAAGAGTCAGAGTTGTTCACACTGGAGAAAAGCCTGGCTATGGGGTGCCAGAGTCCCGAATCTCTATTACTAGGGCACCTTCTTGTGCCCCCAGCTCTCTCGTTTTCTGTCCTGTGCGTGTTTGCAGGGCAGTCCAGGGGCAAAGTAGGTGGTAGGGCTGGGAGGGGGATGGGCTGCCCTCTTTGTTCACCCAGTTCTTGCCTTCCCTGCCGTAGGGAGAGCTGAGGATGTGTCCGGGGCGAATCGGGGAGGGACTTGGAGGTGGGGGTGGGGAGGGGGATTTCTCCAGCTGCTGCGGCTTTCCAGAGAGACTCAGCCAGGCCACGTGGGAGGGAGCAGGAACGGCTGAGAGGGAAAGAAGCCTTCGCTTGGCGGGCCCCAGACCCATCTCCAGGAAACCCAAACAGCGGGTGGGAAAGTGAGGAGAACTGCTGAGACCCCTTCTCGTCCTACAGAGACACGCCCCTTTCTAGCCTGACTAGCTGCTTGCTGGAGGCCGCCTGGGGGCAGAGTCCCAGAGGCTGGGCCAAGGGAGTAGGGAGAGGCTGGGCCAAGGGAGTAGGGGTCCCGAGGTTGTCGGGTGAAGAGGGCAGGGATGTGCCAGAAAGATGTCTGTCCTTCTGGAGCCCAGAAGACTAAGAAATAGTTGTGCCCACTGTCTTCCGCTTTTCCAAGAGCTCCAGGAACGGGTTCAGGGGCACCCAAAGAAGGCCTGGGAAGTGCACTGGAGCATTATGAACACTGGTGGGGCCTCCTGCAAGGGGCTCAGTGTGCGTGGCTAAAGCAACTGCACTCAGTCCCAAACTCTCTGCTGTGTAAAGCTCAGCAGGCCTGGGGACACTCCTATAGAGTTCTGACTAGCCACCCTGATCTGGATGGAAGTCACTCATTAATTCATTTATCCATCAAATATTTACTGGACACTTTTTTTTTAAGGCTAGCATGTGCCCGGTGCCTGGAATGTAGTAAATAAGGAGGCTGACCTGGTTTCTGGTGCAAAACTTACAGTCTTGGTGGGGGGGGAGATTGACAGGTACTCTGGAAAGGTCAGGAAAGGCTTCCTTTAGGAAGCAACGGGGTGGTCGAGCTCAGTGGCTTTGGGGAGTGTCCTTGCTGGTGGTGGGGGGACAGCAGTTAGCCCTGTAGAAGGATAGTGGTGATGGGTAGTTTTCCAGAGAGAACAGCATGTATAAACACTCAGAAGTGATTTAGTTTAGAGCATCGAATGAAGCTAAAACTGGCTGGAGTTTAGGGGCAACAGGGGACAGGTTGGGAGGGGTGGGACAGGAGCCATGGACTATCAAGGAAGGAGAGTTGGGCCTGGACCCAGCTCATGAAGTGCCTTGTAAGCCCCACCAAGGTTTCTGAGGCCCTGTGAGCCCTTGGTGGGTTTTCAGATCAGCTTTGCATCAGCTCACTCCAGCCAGTGTGGAGAATCGATTGGGCAGGGCTAAGGCAGGAAACTTCAGCTTCTTGGGAGGCTGTTGTAATCCAGAAGAGAGGATGGTGGCAACTAGCATAGTGGCAATTGTGGTGGCCAGAGGAGCTGGATTCTAGAGACATTTAGGAAGTAGAATCAGTAGGATTTGAGGATAGATTGAATTTGTAGGGGGTGAGGGAGAGGGAAGTCAAAAATAATAGACACTTCAGCACCCTCAACATGGCAGAATGAAGAGCTGGTGTGGGGTCAGGATAGTGACAGCCCCTCTGTCCTCTAACACTTCTCTTGAGTCGGGGATTGGGAACTGAGCGGTCATGTTAGAGGAATGGGACCCCTGTCTGAGGGCGGTGCTGGAATGCTTAGTGGGCTGTTTTCGCAGCATGCAAGAAGTGGGGCTCTCCGTTCTACCCTGTCAGGATTTGGGGAGGTTGGAAAGCCAGAGATCAGTAGTAGGAGGCCTCTCAGAACATGAAAACTACTTTATTCTCACCCAGAAACTGCCCTCTTTCCTTCTCTTTCTCAACCTGGAGGCTCAGAGGCCAGCCTCAGTCAGCTGGGGTACTGGGGTGACCCCCTCTGACCGCATCTCAGAGGTTAGGTCAAACATAGTTTCTCTTAAGAGAGAATCTTATCCGGAAGTTATCTAAACCTTCATTGATCCTGTATGTAAGTTCATAGCCCAATTAATTACACATTATATATAAATTAGCATCTCCTTTCTTTTCTCCTAAAGGTACTTCTTTCAGATTAAGTGATCTCACAATTAGAGCACCATCGAACGTTAGCACTAAAGGGAGCTTAGAAATACTTTTAGCATGAACACATTTTACAGATGAGAAAACTGAGCGACTTCCCAAAGTTAGATGGATTGGGACTGAGCTGGGCTGCACCCAGTCTCCCCGATTCTTGGAGCAGCCACACTTTCCTGGGATTTGGTACACACATACCCAAGTTCAGTCTCTGCACCCCCTCCCTTTCACATGAGAAGTTATCAGTTTGGGCATGGCACCCTTCAGTTGGTATGTCTGGGCTCTGGAATCCACCCTCCTCTACCCATCCCCACCCGCTGCCTCCTTTCAGCCTTCACTGAGGTACAGCAATCAGACTTGACACAGAATTCCAGAAGCAGAACAGATGTCATTGCCAGGCCTGCCTGGGGACTCCCAGATCCTTGGGGTTGGGGAGAGAGAAGTAAGTGCAGCTCTGATGGGGGAAGACCCCAGCCCCAGCCTGGTCAGTGGGGGTGATGGGAGCTGCAGGGGAAGGAAAACCAGAGAGAGGATGTTCTGGGCCTTACGTGCAGAGAAATGGAATCCTTGTTTTTTGGGCTAGCTGGGCGACCAGCTACTACTTACTGTCTTACTGCTGAGGCTGTGGTTGAGGCTGAGGCATTCTTTGGATTTGAGGGGTTGTGGGGTCATCGGAGTCAGGGAAGCAAAGGCTCAATAAGCTCTCTCTCAGGTGCAAGCTGGTACAGAGCCAAGACTTCTGGATGATTGGATTAGGGGATCATTACCTCGTCACGTAGTTTGGAGGACAGAGCTCTGGCAAGTGAGTGAAACATAATAGGGAGACAAAGGTGGGCACAGGAGGAAGATATTTTTAATCATATAAGCCATATAGCAGAACAGGTGGGGTAGTGAGCTTGCCAGTCCTTGTAATGTTTAAGTACAGAGTTTCAGTGTGAGTTTGCTGTTGTGTCTCTGCTTTTTAAGCATTTTGCTAGGTGCCTACTAGTTGCCATATACTATGCTAGGCGGTTTCCACTTACATTATTCACATCATTCCTAGCCATGAAGGGAGTTCTTATGATTTTTTACCAATAAGGAAGTTGAGGCTTGGAAAAGCATGGGGCTCTGCGTAATATCTTTTTGAGTGTGTTTCCATGCGTGCACTCAGCTGTTCAATTTATTGAGCACCTACTATGTGCCAGGCACTTTTTTAGGTATCGAGGATTTAGAAGGCTGATTAAGACATAATCTTGAGCTTGTCACCTAGTTGGGGAGATAAGCAAATAAAAAATCTAGAGTAATAGCTACAATGACCTCGGTGCCCAGTGTCCTATAGGGCAGACAAAGGGGAGGTGTCTAAATCAGATCCGGATGCCACAGGTATTATAGCGAGAAGGAGCAGCATGAGCAACGCATGAAACGGCAGTATGCTTTCAGAGAACTGGAAGTTGTTTGGTCTGGTGAGGACGGAAGGTTGCAGAGACCCAGAGGTAGGCAGCTATGTGTGGCTTTGCCCTCAAGTTGGCTGAAGGAGGTGCTGCAGCTTCCCCTGTGTCCCAGGCAACCATCCCAAGCTCTCCTTCCAGCTGTTAGTAGGAGGGGTTTAGTGTGTGGTAGAGGAGGTAGCCAAGATGGGGGGCGGGGCAGGAGGTTTCTGGAAAAAAACTGACTGTGTCTCCTGGGAAAAGAGTGGTGATGATGTCGTGGAGAATCGCCTGTACACCAGAAACAAGCTGTAAATCTGTTGGGCCCTGATATTCAGAAGTGACAAGGCATTGATGTTTGTGGCGAGTTCTTGGCTTAATTAAGGAGGCATTGCGGCTTGGTTCCCCTCCCCCACGCGCCTCTTTCCTGAGAGTTCACTGAAAAATGGAACCCGGGCTCTGGACAGGCCCCACTAATCCCATGAAACAGCATTGAGCTGGCCCTGGGGCTCAGCAGCGAATCTCCTTTCTGTCTCGGTTCTAATTGGCCTCCTCAAATCTAATTTATCCTGTAAGTGGGTAAAATAATCTGTCAGAGAAAAGAGATTGAGAGACGCCCCGGGGCTCCTAAGCATAGAAGCTCTGTGTCTCTGACAGGGTCTCACCGAGGAGCCTGGGGACTGTGAGAGAGGGAGGCCCCCTCGAGGCAGAAGGCTGGAGGACAGCAAGTGTCTACTGTGTCCGCCCCAATCCTGAGAGGGAGAGCTGAGAAAAGCTCATGGGAGGGGCTTTGGGGATCAGCGGTAGCAGTGGGCCGGGGATGGAGTGGCAGGACAGGGCTAGCCACGAAGCCACTGGATAAACAAGGCCCACTCCCCAAAGCATCACTTTTATGAAAATCTTTGCTGGTGAAGAACCACGTTTATATTAAAACAAACAGTGCTGTGTAATAGAGCAGTAAGCAAAATGTGCCAAAGGTTTAAAATAAAACAATTTTGGGCAGTTGGCAAGCCTCCTGGGTATGCTTCCCTCTGGTGATGGGAGAATTTTGGTGAAAATGAGAAATGTGGAGACTCTTCATTTGAAGACTGCAGAAACTGAGGCTGAAGGGAGGAAAGCAGTGGATCCAAGGTCGTATGACAACTTCTGACTCCAGGTCAAGGCTTGTCCCACCATGTCCCATTGTCCCTCTAAGCAAGAAGAAGAATGGACTTCCAAGTGGCTCTGTGATGTGAGACTCAGGAAAACCTTCATCTCAGGAAGGCAGGGGCGGCTTCATGGAGGGCTGGTGCTTAAGCTGAGCCCCTGAGGATGAATGCCCTGGGCACAGAAGTAGGGTTAGGCACTGAAGGAGAGAGAAACCTCTTAGCTGGGAGCAGCTGGCTCCCAGAGAGATGAGACTCTCCTCTGGGCCTCAGTTTCCACGTCTATAAAGTGGGGGATCCCAAGCTTCGCAGATATTTTCACCCACATGGTCTGGCTTGGGCTCCAGGCACAGCCCGGTACTCTCTGAGGGGACCCCCAAATCTCTCTGCAGGTACATCTCTCTTGGTTTCCCTGTTTCGCCGTGTTGGGTGCTGGGCTCCTCTGAGGTGGAGAAGCCAGACATCTGCTGATCCATGAATATTCAGGAAGGGAATCGGAGCCTCCTCTGTGCTCCCCAGCCAGCCGCCCGGCCCCCCTGGCTGCCGTCCTGCCTGCCGGAGCCCAGGCTGCTGACATACCCAGCAGCTGCTCGGGCCCCAACTGTTCACATTGTTTGTTCAGCGCGGCAGGGGATTTTCCAAGCCCGGGACGTGCTTTTGGGGAGAAGGGAGCGGAGAGGGGGGGTGGGCTGCCGGAGGTCTCAGAGATTCGTGTCATGTGGGGCTTTTCTCCCCTGAAATTCAAACCGACTGTTCAGTGGCTGGAACAGGGCAATTGGAAGACGCTGGGCTGAGAGCCCAGGCCCCGTGTTTGAATCCTAGAATCTAGGGCCTCAGAGATAGAAGGGAATGGATGTTAAGAACAGCAATTAGCATTTATACAGCTCCTTACAGTGCCTTTAAAGACTGAGTTCCCATTCCTTGATTGATGCCCACTAAACTCTGGGCTGGAGCCCTGACATACATCATCTTTTTAATCCTCACAGGCCTGGTGGTATCATCTTCATTTTACAGATGTGGAAACTTAGGGCCAGAGAGGTTAAGTGGCTTCTCACACATCTGGTAGATGGAAGAGCAAGACTGGAAACTTGATATTCTGTGCCAAGGTCAAGTGCTCTCTTTCCACCACAGCAAGTGGCCTGAAATGATGTGAATGCCAATTCGGTTTCCCCAATTAGAATGGAAACTGGGCGAGGGCAAGGACTGCCTTCTCCCTGCACCCACTGGTAATGCTGAGCCCAGTCGTGTAGCTGGAGGTGCCAACGGAGCCTTTCTGATGCATTAAGAAAGGCAGAGGCCCGGTTCAGGCCCCATCCGCCTGTCTGTCCTTCACATCGCAGTGTCAGGGCCCTGGCTTCTGCCCTGGCCTCCTTATCTCACCATTTGGGACTTCTCACTCTTGTTCTTCTTTGAGGGTAGTGGGAAGGGAGCCTGGGAACAGACAGAGGTTCTAAGTGTGGGCACATATGTGTCCAGGTTTTGACAAGTGTGGCAGAGACTTGGGGAGCATGTGTTCAGGTGTGGAAGGTTGTGTTTATAATTTGTGTGTCTAGATGGTGTTCTGTTTCTTCAGCAATAGATATATCCAATTCATTGAATAATCCTAACATCATAGAATCTCAGACATCACCTGCTACATTTGAGTAAACTAAGGCGGAGAAGAAGTGACTGGCCCAGTGCCACACAGCGAGACTGAGACAGAGCCGGGTCTAGAACTGAGCATTCCTGATCCCCTAGCCAGTGTGCTCTCTGTATGCCCCACATGGCTCTGTCAGCCTGGACCTGCCTGGTAATGAGTATGGACTGCTGCCCCTGGTTTGCTCTCAGACACTCCATTCTGCCTTGAAGGAAGAAATCAGTCCAAAGGATAAGAAGAGACCTTGGGCCATTGACTTTTATGGGACATGGAGGCAGCAGGTCAACCTTCTGGGAGACACAACTAGAAAAACTAACCATTTCTCTATGAATAATGGTTCCTAGGTGCTGCTGTAAGATTGGTTAAAATAATAGACATCGGCCTTTGTGTGTTTTTGTTTTGACCCTGGGATGGCATTTCCTTCCTCTGTTGTTCCCTTTCTCTCCCCTTTGTAGCAGTGCTGGAGCTGCAGGCCCTGGTGGGGCCTCTGGAGAGAAAAGATACCTGGCTTGCTCAGGAGGCTGGGTTCTGGCTCTGGTTTGCTGGGTGGCCTTGGGGAAATGAGCTGCAGGAAGGAGGGCTCAGCTCCTCCAGTCACCGGGGCAGAAGTGGGTAGGGTTACAGTGGTCACGACAATGTGCAAGGTTCCAGCGCAGGGAATGACATCACTGAGCACTGATTCTGTGCCAGGTCAGGCACTGTGCTGTACTCCTTTTCCACATATCATTTCATTAGGTGTTCACAAAAGCCCTAGAAGGAAGGAATTAATATATTCTTTAAATTGAGATACAAGTCACATACCACAAAATTCACCGTTTAAGTACACAAATCAGTGGTTTTCAGTATATTCACAAGGTTGTGTAACCATCACCACTATCTCATTCTAGAACATTTTCATCACCCCAGAAAGAAACCTCATATTTCTTAACTATCACTCCTCATTCTTCCCTCTCCCCAGTCCCTGGCGACCATTAATCTACTTTCTCTCTATATTGATTTGCCTATTCTGGACATTTCATAGATATGAGATCATACAATATGTGGCATTTTGTGCCTGGCTTCTTTTACTTAGCATAATGTCTTCAGGGTTCATCCATGTTGTAGCATATATCAGAATTTCATTCCTTTTGACAGCTGAGTAATGTATTTATCCATTAATCAGGTGATGAGCATTTGGATTGTTTCCACTTTTTGCCTATTATGAATAATGTTGCTAAGAACTGTGTATTTTAGTGAGGGCATCGAGCGGCCAGGGAAGATGGGCACGGAGAAGTGTAGCAGTTTACTCAAGATCACAGTTAGTAAGGGACAGAGCCAGGACCTAGGCTCAGGTCTTTCCACGAGACCTCTTTCTCTACAATTTGTCCCAGCCCCTGGGTGAGTGATTCAGGAGCCGGGGGCCGTGGGAGGTGGGAGGACATACTGATGGCCTTGGTGTCTCCTCCTCTACCTAGGGGAGCTGTCGTTGCTCCAGCAGACAACTGTGAATCTGAGCTGTGGAGCGGGGCCACTGCAAGTGATCCTGAGCCCAGAGCAGGCCGTGGTGCTGGAATGTAGTCTAGGGGCTGCTGCTGCCGGACCCCCCATCAGCGTCATGTGGAGCAAAGACGGAGGTGCCCTGCTGGAGCACGACCACCTGCGTCTGCTACCCAATGGCTCCCTGTGGCTCTCCCAGCCCCTAGCGGCTGATGGCAGTGATGAGGTGGCCCCTGGGGCCTCGGATGTCATTGAGGGCAGCTATTCCTGCCTGGCACATGGCCCCCTTGGAGTGGTGGCCAGCCAAGCTGCAGTGGTCAAGCTCGCCAGTAAGTGCCAGCATCTGGGGGCTGAGCTGAGACCCAGAAGGCCTGGGCTGTGGGAAATGGGATCTCGGTTAGTCACCTGCACAAAGGCCTATCTCTTGAGCCCACTCTCCTTTTCCCTGACTCCCATTTTGCTCTGTAGGTCCCTCCCTGGTATTGTTTACCTCACTGTTCATTAGACCCACTTCTACTGTCCAGCCCACCCCCTTGGGAGCTCTTAGGAGGTACAGATCACCATGAAATAATTTTCAGGCCAGAAGAAATGTGCAATCTGACCATGATGCTGAAGATGTTAGGCTGGGGGACTTTGGAATTCATTCTGCCCACAGCATCTAACCAATAATCACCAATTCTTATCTTCTGGTGGCCGCTCTCCAACTGTGTCTCCATTGGTCTGAATTTGCTCTGTTCGTGTTTCTATCACCCTATGTTCCTCTCTCTCTGTCTCTCTGTCTCTGTCTGTCTGTCTATCTGTCTGTGATTACTGTGGCCTCTCTTTCCTTTGCTCCTCTCCTATTCCTGCCTGTGTGTCACTGTCCTCATCCCCAGCACTCACAGGCTTCTCTCTGCACCCGGAGTCTCAGACAGTGGAAGAGAATGGGACGGCTCGATTCGAGTGCCACATTGAAGGGCGGCCAGCACCCATCATTACTTGGGAGAAGGACCAGGAGACAGTGCCTGAGGAGCCTCGGTGAGTGCCCTGTAGGGGAGTGGAGAGTGGGTCCCGGTGGGCAGGCCAGTTAGGGCTTGGGGATTCTTAGACTCAGGGTGACTTCATTTGCTTAGATTGACTTAGCAGCCAACCATTTCCTGACTCTCAGTTCATTTCTGGTCCCTAAGAGAAGTTGAGCAAGAAGTTTTTGCTCCCAGAGAGGAAAGCTCCCCCCGCCCACCCTGCAAGCTGTAGAGCTTGAGTAGGGAGTAGTGATAGGGTCCTTCAGAGCATCTCTAGTCTAGCCATTTGCTGGAGACCGAGGGCTATAGAGGAGCTGTAGGTTACTCAAGGTCACACTGTGAGTCACTGGCAGAATGTTTGTTGTTCGTTCAGGGCCCTGGGGCTGCTGGAAAGGTATTTTCTTTACAAGGTTCTTCTGGAGTTTATACCCTTGATGCATAACTTCTCTTCCTCTCTCAATTCCATCCAGTGTGGTGCAGCATCTAATAAATGGGCTGTGGAGGTCCTTCCTGTTTCACTACCCCCTCTCCCCATAAAGGTGATGGGCAGATGGAGCAATGCCAGGGAAGAATTTCTAAGGCAGAAGAGAAGCAGAGGCTAGACTCAGGACTCGATCCCTCTCGTAGCTTCCTGGGCAGGCCCAGATGTACCTGCAGCATGACAAAAAGCACAAGGCTCATTTGCATCTGTGGTCACTGAGTTGGTCTCGTGACTTGGTTGTCACCCCATGAATTCTTACATCTTTGGAAATGTGGCTCCATAGTCCTTTCCTAGCCACACTACAGTCCTCTCCCTACATCTCTCTAGCTGTAGTTACCAACTCACTCTCTCCTGGTGGAAGTGGGGTTCTTTAGGCTCAGAAACACGGGTTTCCAGATCTCCCTCCCCTGGGACTAACCTGTCTTGAGTGTGTTGAGTTGCTCCAGTTGACTTTTGCCCATGTCTAAGTGTGAATGAAAGTGTAAGAGAAACTTCTAGGTAGAAAAGCCACAGGACACATCCCTGTATAACAGTTATGAGGGAGAAAGGAGGAGGTCAAGAGGGCAAGATACCAACTACCCTGTTGACTTTGGTGATCTGGTTAGCCCCATTGGTCCTTAGCAAGTCACTTCTTACTCAGCTTTGTTCTCCCCATCTATAAAATTAAAAGAGAAAAAAAGGAAAGAGGTGGATTAGATCATGGTTTCCCAAAGTGTGTTCTTTATAGATCATTCGTCCCTAAAGATGCTTTTTGAAAAAAGGTATTTTGTCGTCAAATAAGGTCAGAAAACTGCCTATAGATCTCCCTCGTGGAGTTGACAAGGCCCTAGGAAGTTCTGTACTGAAAACCTGTTTAACCAAACACTTTCTAGACTCATCTGCCTAGAGCCCCTCTTGCAGCATCCCAGGCACGAGCATTCTAGGGAGTGAACCATGAGAATGGTGGCTCTGCCTTCCTAGCACTGACATTTTAAGTTCTATGCCTTCTAAGTGTGGAGCCTCTCCCCACTGTTTAGTGGGTGCCTCCTGGTTGTTTCTGGGCAAGAACCAACTGAGAGCTTGCTCCTGGCAGAGAGGGTGGGAGAGAGCAGAAAAATCTCCCAGTGTTGAAGGTCACAACAGACACCACTTAATGAGAGCTATGTTTTCTCATTTAATTATTATCATCCTTCAAGGTAGGGGTTTCTTATTTTTCATATTATCCTCTTTTTGTTTGTATTCCTAGAAGATGCATTTTTCAAATTCCTATAAATGAAAAAGAACAAAAATTGCTCATCATCCTGTCACCCGTAGAAAGCCACTGTTAATTTTGACATCTGGCCTCTGGACTTTTCCCATGTACATTTATAAATATTCACTTTAAAAATTTTGTACATACTGGGCGTTTTGTTCAGTCACCTTTTTTTTTTTCCAAAACAAAAATGAGATTATATTGCAACTTTTACTTTTTTTTGCTTAACACATAATGAACATCCTTTCAGGTCTAAAAGTATGGCTATAGCAAATATTATCCCGACTGTTAAATGAGAGAGCAGAAGATCAGCGACAGAAGTACTTCGGCCCAGGTCGCACAGCTAGTACTTGGGTGTTGGACGCCAGAGCCCTGTCGTAGATGACACACAAGCCTCTCGTGATTTGGTGGTTGGGGTGGGGCAGCTGCAGTGTCTGAGAAGTTCCTGCTCCAGGTGGGCTTAGGGATCGGGTGGTCCAGCTGCGGCTCAGAGCAGAGAAGTTACTTCCCCAAAGTTTCTCAGCAAACAGTAGGGTTCAGACCTCATCTCCCAACATCGAGTTTAGGCATCATTCCATGAAGCCACAGGCCTCTCCCAAGAGTCTGGAGCTGCCAGTTCCTGAGCTCTGGGAGTGTTTGCCCCCAAGTCCTCTGAAAAATGATCCTCATCTATAAATAAGCTGGGCTCACATGTCCCAGCACATTGTGTGAGGGGAATAAAGAAATGTCTAAAACAGCAACTTGATTATGCCCAAGGTATGTATTTTTACACATGCCCAGATATGGTACATGTACAAATATGCTATTCATAAACTCAGCCCAGTGGTTTGAAGGAGACCATATGCCTTGGTGTAGGGTGCACACATGTGCAGTTAATAAACACACTCTGTCAGGGTCTATGTGCATATTTTTGAAACTTATGGTGAAGACTAGACCCTAAGGCAATTCCCTGGTACTTATACTAATTTCTAATGATAGGGGATAATTTTTCTTCCATGGGAAACAGTCATCAATGAGAGCAATGTTTCCCAAATCCCAGGCGTTCACAAACCCCCTTTATAATTTTGGCCATCCCTAAACTATTTATACAATCATTTACCTAATACATTTCTTTAAATCAACTCTCTCTTTTGTATTAACACATACTAAAAAGGAACATTATCTTACTACAGTAAGATGGAAAACCAGCAACATGTACCGTAAATAGAAAGTGGCCATAAAAATAAGTACATAACCGTCGGAATAAAAAACGTGTGCCTGGATCCACTTGAAATCATTTTGTTATCATCATTCACTCGCACTTTAAAAAACACGGCACTAATGGGCTTAAATAGCACGGGCTCCCCAGTGCAGTGTTCTGCCCTACGCACCTTCCAGTGTCCAGTGTCTGTCAACCTGGTGTGGTCCTCAGCTAGTGTTTCTTTTCCCTGGGGGGATCTCTGAACCGCTTAGGGTCGGGCCTCCTTGGCCCTCAGGAAATTCAGAACAGCTGTGTCATTTCTTTTGTGTTTTTGAATCATTGAGTCCAAGTGGCCTTTTGGGGGTGGGGGCGGGCAGAGGGAGATGGGAGGGTTGCAGCAGGCTCAAGCTCAGACTTGGAAAAAGAATGATCCCTTCCTTTGAATAGAGATTGTTTTTCATTCTATAAGTAGCTATTTTGTTCTATTTGCAATTTGAATTAATTTTTAAGTAATAAAATATACTAAGTTAAAAGGAAAAAAAGACCTACCAACTGAATACAGATATAGCTATTACCATTTTGAGTGCCTCCCCAGTCTTTTTAAATATGTGTACGGTTTATACCATTGTAAACATGTGTTTAGAGTTTTCAATTCATAGGTAATATTTATATCCATTATCTAATGTGAGCTCATAAGACATTAAAAGGCTCAAAGTTGTGAAGTAGGCAAGATGGGAATTATTTAACCCATTTTTCAGATGAGAACCTGAGGCCCAGATATGTGATGTCATTTGCTAAAATTGTATGTTAAAGCCAGTTCTCTCCACTGTACTATACAGCTGCCTCTAGGTTAGATCCCGGAGTTACAAAACAAAGTATACAAGGGCACGTGCTTTTTTTAAGTTAGATTTCTAAAGTTTTATATTTCCAGACTAATAAATATTCACTGTAAAGTTAAACACACACACACACACACACACACACACACACACACACACACACGCCCCGCCCCGCCCTGCCAAGAGTCCCCAGTAATTTCACTCCCAGAGAAAACCTCTGTGAGTAATGGGAGGTTTTCCACCCTTGACTTTTTTGTGCATATTCTAACATATCACTTATTTGTGTTCTAAAAACAGAATTGCTTCATAAACACTGTTTTGTGATACCCCTCCCCACTAACCAATATATCTTGGACATCTTTCCAAGGACAAAGCTTTGAAAACCGCATTTTAACAAAACAAAAGATTTTAAATGAACACTAACAGTGGTTCTATTTTGTTCCTTTGGGTTGTAGCAACAGCACATTTGAGGAAAGGTGTATGTTTGTTCATTGGTTCTTTCATTCAACACACATAACTAAGGAAATGTTACTTGTCAAAGGACATATTAGCTCTTGGGTGCCTGGAGCACAATTTCCCTGGAAAGACCAGGGAACTTTGAGGTTTGGAAGTGTGGGCAGCTGCTGTCAGGAACCCTGCAGGCAGAGTCAGCTAGCTAGACTGAGGGAGGATGAAGGGTCTTGGAGGCAGGCCTTTGTTTCCCAGATCAGCCCTGCCTATCCCTCCCCACTTGACCTTTCCTATTCATGGCAGCAGGGGGGTGCTGGCTCAGGATTTTACCTCCAGTCACCCTTTGCCTCCTTGTCCCTTCTCCCCCTCTGACCCACGCTGATGCGGGCAGCTGTTGGAGCTGAGGATAAGACGCTGGGGCATTGCCTTTGAGGTGAGGGAGGGAGTGAAGCAGATTTCTGTTTTTTTCTTTAAGTCTTTTGGGCATGTTTCTAGGCCTGTCACCAGAATTGTCTCCCAACACCCTGGAGCTAGTTCTCTCCTGTTTAGATTTTCTCATACTCAGTTTTCCCACAAGCCAAGAGATCCTTACCAAGTGCACAGCTGCCCCATTTCCTCTCTGACCTTGGCCTAATCTAGATCCAGGGGCCAGCACCATTTGTTCTTTTGAGAAATTAGAACTCTCAGCCTCTAGCTGACCCTGCAGGGATCACAGTTGGAGGATTGAGGAGAACCCACTCATGCCCTACGTGGGCCAGCGCCCACTCTGCTCCCCGCCACCCTGGCCGCCGTGGACATTTTCCTGCACCAGGTTGTATTGTCTCTCAAGCAAGGCCTCTGGGCCTTTCTAGCCCAAGATGCTTTCCAGCCCTGTAACCAAGAGGGCAGATAACACTACCCTCATCCATCTTGCCTGTCCTCAGTAATGTACGTGTTGACTGGAGCTTGCTGGGGACTACGTCACTTCCATTGTCTTTCTCAGCCATCCAAGGGCTGCAGAGACAGGCAGGTGGGAAGAACATGGGATTTGGCACCAGAAGATCTGGGTTCAAGTTTTTAGCTCTGCTCCGGCTGTGGGACCTTGAGGAAATACCATTCTCTCTCCTAGCCTTAGTTTTGTCACCAATAAAATGAAGGTTGTGATCCCCTCTATTCCTAGGCTTGTTTTGAGAGTCAGATGGTATAGTATGAATAAAAGGAATTTTATCAGGGGAAGGAGGAGGTAATATAGGCAGAGGGTAAACAAATTCAAACTCTATAGAAAGCTATATAAGTAAATCTTCTCCCACTGTCAGCTCCCAGGATCCCAGGATCACTCCCCTGAGGCAACCTCCGTTACCAGGGAATTCAGTGCCAGCATATAAGTGTACATATCGCCCTCCACATACACACACACACGTCAGCACCATACACATTTTGTAAATCTTGTATCAGCACACAGGGAACTACCGCCTTTTTAACAGCTGCCTAGCATTTCCTTTTATGAATGTACCCAAATTAATTTCGCTGGTTCCCACTCTACAGATGGATGTTTGGATTGTTGCCAGTCTTTTGCTATTACAGATAATGCTGGAGTAGATATTAAGTATACATTTTTGTGTACGTGTATGAGAATATCTGTAGGTTAGAGTCCTCAAAGTGTCATTGCTGAGTCAAAAGGCATGGGTAGGTTTGAGTTTAAGATAGCACCAGCTTGCCCTTGAAAGAAGGTGTTTCAATTGGCATGGCCACCAAGAAGACGGGGATGCCTTCTCCCCAATTAAACCTTTGACCTTTGCCAATCAGATAGGTGAAAATGGTATCTTACTATTCCAATTTGCATTTTAAAAATTATGAGTGAGGCTCGAAAGTGCGACACTATAGGAATTTTAGGTTGGAGTGGGGTGGGCCCAGGACATGCCACCCCCCCTTGCAGAGCTGCCCACCTCACAGGTGCCCTTTCCCCCTCCCAAGGATCATCACTCTTCCCAACGGGGTTCTCCAGATCCTGGACGTTCAAGAGAGTGACGCAGGCTCCTACCGCTGTGTGGCCACCAACTCAGCCCGCCAGCGCTTCAGCAAGGAGGCTCTACTCAGTGTGGCCCGCAGAGGTAAGGGGGCTGGCTGGGCAGGGAAATGGGTTGTTCTGGAGTCAGCTACTTCAGAGCTGGGAGGGGCCTCAAGAGGTCCAAGCCCTGCCTTCAAATAGGTGACAGGGTATCACTCCCATCAGGTGAGGTGATGCAGCCCAGAGAAGGCAG
>NW_011888866.1:263709-287499 GCF_000151845.1 Pteropus vampyrus
ACACACACACACGTCAGCACCATACACATTTTGTAAATCTTGTATCAGCACACAGGGAACTACCGCCTTTTTAACAGCTGCCTAGCATTTCCTTTTATGAATGTACCCAAATTAATTTCGCTGGTTCCCACTCTACAGATGGATGTTTGGATTGTTGCCAGTCTTTTGCTATTACAGATAATGCTGGAGTAGATATTAAGTATACATTTTTGTGTACGTGTATGAGAATATCT
This sequence comes from Pteropus vampyrus, assembly GCF_000151845.1. Lineage (NCBI taxonomy): Eukaryota > Metazoa > Chordata > Mammalia > Chiroptera > Pteropodidae > Pteropus > Pteropus vampyrus. The sequence continues at coordinate 263,943 of NW_011888866.1, forward strand.
GTAGGTTAGAGTCCTCAAAGTATCATTGCTGAGTCAAAAGGCATGGGTAGGTTTGAGTTTAAGATAGCACCAGCTTGCCCTTGAAAGAAGGTGTTTCAATTGGCATGGCCACCAAGAAGACGGGGATGCCTTCTCCCCAATTAAACCTTTGACCTTTGCCAATCAGATAGGTGAAAATGGTATCTTACTATTCCAATTTGCATTTTAAAAATTATGAGTGAGGCTCGAAAGTGCGACACTATAGGAATTTTAGGTTGGAGTGGGGTGGGCCCAGGACATGCCACCCCCCCTTGCAGAGCTGCCCACCTCACAGGTGCCCTTTCCCCCTCCCAAGGATCATCACTCTTCCCAACGGGGTTCTCCAGATCCTGGACGTTCAAGAGAGTGACGCAGGCTCCTACCGCTGTGTGGCCACCAACTCAGCCCGCCAGCGCTTCAGCAAGGAGGCTCTACTCAGTGTGGCCCGCAGAGGTAAGGGGGCTGGCTGGGCAGGGAAATGGGTTGTTTTGGAGTCAGCTACTTCAGAGCTGGGAGGGGCCTCAAGAGGTCCAAGCCCTGCCTTCAAATAGGTGACAGGGTATCACTCCCATCAGGTGAGGTGATGCAGCCCAGAGAAGGCAGAGCCACCCAACAAGTCAGAGAGCTGGGGCTGGACTCCCAGTGCAGGGCTCCCTTCCCATGGAGGCCTGTTCCTTGGGTTGGATAGAGCAGCCAGGGCTAGGGACAGAGGTGGGGAAGGATCTGACAGATGTCAGTGACTGTAAGCCTTGGTCCCTGCCCCTCTGTATGCCCTAGGGGCTCTGGGCCCTGGAGGATTTGCCCCTCACTTCTTGCCGTGCCCTGTGAATCTGGCTGCCTGCAGTCTGGTGCTCCTGTCCTCTCCATTTCTTTGAAAAGTTCCTGTCCCAGGGCGATACAGTGGGAAAGTCACAGGCTTTGGGGTCAGGAAGACCTGGTTTGAATCCTGGCTTCTCTGCTCACCATCTGCATGACCCTGGGCTGGTTATCAAATGTCCAGCTCCAGAGGGTTGTGAGAATAGCTGAAATGAGAGTGGAAAGTGCCTGGCACCTGGTCGGTGCTCCCCGGATCTTCAGGCCTGTCACTTGCCTCCCTTTGCCATGGCACCTCCCCACACCCAAGCCCCTCCTCACATCTCTCCCCAATCCCACCTTACTCCCCACCACACCTCCACTTCCACCCTCCTTCCTCCTGGCTTAGCTGGGGAGCTGTTGGGTTGGAGTCTGGTTTGCTCTCCCTCCTGTACCCAGGGTCTCTGCCTCCATCTGCTGGGCAAACCAGGTATTCACCAGGCTGACGCAAGGGGCCAGGTCACACTGAGAATGTGGCAAGAATAGGAGCTCAGAGAGTGGAAACTTGAACCCACGCTCTCTCTGCCTTTCTGCCTTTTCGCACATAGGAGCCTGAGACCCTTTGGAGAAGGGGCTTGTCTCTAAGGTCACACAGCACAATTATGATAATGATAATAAGTGCTGGAACTAGAAACTATGACTGTTGACTCCACGTCCAAAGTAAAGTCTACTCATGACCCTGTCCAATCTCTACTTCAGCGGTCCCCAACCTTTTTGGCACCAGGGACCGGCGCTCCCATGGGAATCTAATGCCCGATGATCTGAGGTGGAGCTGAGGCAGTGATGCTAGTGCTGGGGAGCGGCTGCAAATACAGATGAAGCTTTGCTCTTTCACCCACCACTCACCTCCTGCTGTGCGGCCCGGGTCCTAATGAGCTGCACACGGACTGGTACCAGTCCGCGGCCTGGGAGTTGGAGATTCCTGCTCTACTTGGAGGGTGGGTTCGATTTGGCAAGGAAACTTAGGGATGGTGTGTCAGAGGCCATATTATTCCTCTCCTGGCTTCAAGAAAAAGAGCTCTGCGTCGCAGTCCCTGCTCTGCGGAGCCACGCAGCTGCTTTTCTTGTCTGTCAGATGGAACCCTGGCTGACTGAGCATCAAGGGTGGTGCTGCATGTGTAGATGCCAAAATAATAAGGCTGCCTGCTGGTCTGCCCTCTCTCCAGGGTCCCTGGTGTCCCCCAGGGGACAAGATGTGGTCATCGTGGCAGCTCCTGAGAATACCACAGTGGTGTCTGGCCAGAGTGTTGTGATGGAATGTGTAGCCTCAGCTGACCCTACTCCTTTCGTGTCCTGGGTCCGACAGGGTAAGTGGAGGGAGGGGGCTGGAGGGCATGGGAAAGGAGGGGTGTGGCATTTCATGTGTCCCTGAGTCAGGGAACTATAAGGGTGACCGCTCCATGGTCACCAACCTTTGGCGTGGCAAAAACTTCTCTCCCACAGCTGAATGTGGGCGGGGGACCTGGACAAACTTAATCATCAATCTGTGAGGCATATTTCCTTTACTAGGCATTTCAAATCTGCCACTCAAGATTTTACTTAGGGTAGGCACTGGGCTAGCTTCTCCACCTTACTTATTTCATCCCTCACAACAGTGTTACAAGTGAGTGTGTGAGAGCTGGAAAGGTGCCACACAGCCAGTGAGTCAGGTGTAATCAGACCCCTACTGTTGCTCTGTTTAATTACAGGGCTGCCTCTTGGTCCACCCAGTATGCCTCTGCCTTTGTTTGCCTGGCTTCATGCTGGGCACAGTGAATAAAATACCCAGATGAGAGACACAGGGACCCTGCCTCTGAACTCATAGTCTAGGTGAGGGAAATAAAACACACAGCCATGAAGAGAGGCTTGACAGTATCAGGCAGCAAGTGATAAGTGCCAAGAGGGACTGTGTTACAGGAGATGTTATCAGGGTAATGAGGGCACTGGGCCAACCATCGACTTAAAGTTTACTGAGTACTTATAGCGCTCTCCTGCCTGAGCCTCCAAGAGCCCTTGGAAGAGGGGAGAAGCCAGGTCTGTTATTCCCAGTGGGCAGATGGAAAGCTGAGGCTCAGGGAAGCAGGTGGAAAGCCAGGACCCAAACTGTAGAGCCAATTCTCTTTCCATTACACTGCTCCCCACAGTCCTATATGGAAGAAAAACAAGGATAATTTTTGTTTCCATTTGTCAATAAGAAGTGACTTGTCCCAAGTTGATGGCAGTTTGTATGTTTATATCTCACATTCAAGAGTATGTAATGAATACATAAACCAAACAACTATATACCCCCACTGATCTGATGAGATGGAACAGTGCTGGTATCTTTATGCCTCCCCAACCAGTAAGGCCACACTGGACTTGTGACAGGTGCCTAGTTAGGGGGTTCCTAGGGCCAGTAGCACCCTTATACTATTGGGGTAAGCCTGATGTCATCCAGAAGGTCTAATATCACAATGACCCAGAGAACTTATTAAAACTATAGACTCCCTTCCTTCACATCTGGTGAATTATGACCCAGGAATCAAGTGCCCTAGGTCTTTGCTACTGGGTCTAGTTAGAAATGCAGAATCTGAGGCCTGCCCTAGACCTTTGCATCTTAGGATCCTTTGCAATTCTGTGATTTGTGTGTACAAGAAGGATTTGAGAATGGTTGTCCCAGAGGTTTCTGACACCCGTGGTTTTGGGTGCTCACTTGAAGAAACTCTGCCAAAAGCACTCCTGGATAGAGACTAGGAAGAAAAAGGCTGCAAAAAGCCTTCATTCCTGACCCAGACACTGCTCTTTTTCCAGGAACTTAATCCACTAAGTCAGGGAAGGGACTTTTGTTTTATTTTCTTCTGATCACAAAAGTTATGTGTGTTCATTGTGGAAAACGAAGGAAAAGCAGAAACAGAAAACATCCCACCATTCAGAGATAAAAATTGTTAACATATGTGTGTATTTTCTTCCAGATTTTTTTCTATGCGTACGTACATTTTTCCCCGAAATTGAGAACATGCCGAATTTACAGTTCCAAGTCCTATTTTTATTCGACAGTACATCAAAAGTGTTTCTTTATATTTAAAATTATTTCAAAAAATAATTATGACTATATGATATTCTACCACTTGATTATAGCTCTAATTTAGTTTGCTACTGTTGTATTTTTAAGTCCTTTTCAGCTGTCTACTATTACAATTAACACTACAGTGATCAGCCCTGTTCACATCTCCCCAGGACAAGTATCTACAAATGGAATCCTTGGCTTCAAGGCCAAGGTGGAGCCCCTATACAGCCCTTTCTCTGTTATCAGTATTTACCCTTTCTCCTGCATTGCAACTTATTGTTTTTAAAAACTTTCCCAATTCAATAGGTGAAAATTAACATCTGTGTTTTGATGAGCATTTCTTTGATTATGTGAACTTGAACACTTTTTTGTGTTTCTTGGCTATTTGCATTTCTTCCCTGGATTTTCTGTTCATGTCCATAAGGCAAAAGCTTTCAAAATGGTTTTCATTTCACATGAAGATAAAAGTTTCTGTACATATTCAAAACTTTGGTTTTGGTCAGACCTTTCCAGTTATTTCTTGTTCATAGTACTGGGCTAAAACCATACAGGAGGTGTGTGTCCTTGAGAGAAACGAATTTAACAGTAATAGTAATAACTGGTATACTGAGCACCTAGTATGTGCCTGCATTGTGCCAGGGGTTCTCACAAACCTTATTCGTTCCACCTCACATCCAATCTCCCCATTTTGCACACTGAAACACAGAGATTCAGAGAAGGCTTGCAAGTGGAGGAACTGAGTTCGAAACCGGGAACTGTGGTGTTCTCTTAACCCAAGTGTAGAGGGGCCCCCCGGGGTCCAGACATTGGATAGAGGGGCAGTCCTCAGAGACTTTCTCCAGGGCTCTACCTCTCCTCCCCTAGACGGGAAGCCCATCTCCACGGATGTCATCGTCCTGGGCCGCACAAACCTACTGATCTCCAGCGCGCAGCCTCGGCACTCTGGCGTCTACGTCTGCCGAGCTAACAAGCCCCGCACGCGCGACTTCGCCACTGCGGCGGCTGAGCTCCGCGTGCTGGGTGAGGCGGGGTGAAGACTGGGGTTGGGGGGATTTTTTGCAGGAGACCGTATTGAGGAGGGTTAGATGGGGCTGAGGGAAGAATGGGAAGAGGGAAGTGGGCAAACGGATGTGTTAAAGGAACTGAGGGATGATCCTGGAGGATGAAAAAGGGCTGTAGGGCGGGGAGGAGGGTGTTGAGCTCATGGGGAGGAGTCTTTCTTAAGTGTGGGGGGCTTGGAGGGGACAGACTAGATCATTGAAGGAGGGGACGTGGTGGGAAGAGACTGGAGGATGCACTGGGAAGAGCCGAATCAGGGAGAGGAGAGGGGTGATTAGGGCCCCACCTGGGTAATTGGAGGGTGAGGAGGGGATAGTCTGGGTGGGACTGAGGTTACGGGGGAAAATAGTGGGGTGGTCTGAGTGGTACTAAGAAAACCGGGGGATGGGGTTGCTCACGGCAGGGATAACTGTGGAGAGGGGTAAATCTGATAGGTGTGGGAGACGCTAGACGGTGGGGAAGAAGGAGGTGGTAAATGAGGGAGTGGGGTTAAAACTGGGAAGAGCTAGGGTATTTAAGGGAAGCCGAAGAGGCCTGGAGACAATTCGGGGAAAGGAAGAGAATAGCTTGGGGCTGGGGTAAATGCAGAAAAAGTGATAGTACGGCACTGCACTAGAATATTTTGGGGGAAGGGGTGAGTCAGGGAGAGGTTAGCATGATTGGAAAGGATGTGGGAGTCGGTCAGTGTATTTAGGGGAAGGGCAGAACCCCTAGCGGCCGGAGCACGCGCTCAGCATCCCCCTCCCGCCCCCAGCGGCCCCGGCCATCTCGCAGGCGCCCGAGGCTCTGTCGCGGACGCGGGCCAGCACGGCTCGCTTCGTGTGCCGCGCGTCCGGGGAGCCACGGCCCGCGCTGCGCTGGCTGCACGATGGGGCGCCGCTGCGGCCCAACGGGCGCGTCAAGGTGCAGGGCGGCGGCGGCAGCCTGGTCATCACTCAGATCGGCCTGCAGGACGCCGGCTACTACCAGTGCGTGGCTGAAAACGGCGCGGGCACGGCATGCGCCGCCGCGCCGCTGGCAGTAGTGGTGCGCGAGGGGCTGCCCAGCGCCCCCACGCGGGTCACCGCCACGCCGCTGAGCAGCTCCGCGGTGCTGGTGGCCTGGGAGCGCCCCGAGCTGCACAGCGAGCAGATCATCGGCTTCTCCCTCCACTACCAGAAGGCTCGGGGTACGTCTGCTGGAAGGGGGAGCCGACACGCCCTAGCAAAGGCCCACATGGGGGCGCACTGAGGGCGGAGACAAGATGAACGACTGACTGTTTGCCTGTCCTGTACCTCTGGGGTTAGGGTGGGATAGGGTGGGAACCCACAGCAGAGACCAGCATAGATATGGAGTAGACCTGCTGCTAAAAGGGTTAATGGTGTGGCACATTCCCCTTCAGTCACAATTCATGAGAGAGGAGAGAGAGGATGCTTCTCCCAGGGAAAATGCCTTAGCATTCCTGGAGCCAGCTTCTTAAATGCAGCAGGAATCACTTCAGTTAGATACCAGAAGGGACTTCCTAACCAGTGTAGGAATTAATACAGTGGGACTAGAAGCCAGGGAGTTTATACTGTCCAGCTCATATTATCTGGAATGATTTAGCTATAAAATGACTATTACAGAGATTGGGACAATATAAAGGATGCTTAGACAATCTCCAGCTGTCGGGCCTCTGGGGGTGGCCTTACAACTGTTCCTTTGTCCTCTGTGTCACCACCCCAGGCATGGACAATGTGGAATACCAGTTTGCAGTGAACAATGACACCACAGAGCTACAGGTTCGGGACCTGGAACCCAACACGGATTATGAGTTCTACGTGGTGGCCTACTCCCAGCTGGGGGCCAGCCGCACCTCCACCCCAGCGCTGGTCCACACACTGGATGATGGTAGGGCCTCTGAACCTGCAGTGGGCACCTTGGGACCCTGAGGGTTCCCTGGGGGTGATAGCTTGGCTTCTCTTTACTAGTGTACACCAAGGCACTTTTACCTGCCTCATGTCATCTTTAGTGTTCTGAAAGGGGGTGGGCAAAGGTTCTTTTCCCCAATTTACAGTTGGGGAAACTGAGGCCCAAAAAATGAGAGTGACTTGCCCAGGGTCAGTAGTACAGCTGGGACTCGAGATCTCAGCTCGTGATTCCCTATATCATGTGGCCCTTCTCCGTGACCTCCAGATACCATCCATTCAGGCAGAGACCAGAGACAACCCACTGAATGTGGAAGCTTGTGCCCCAAACCTTTTTCAGGGTGGGAAAGATGTCCCCTCCTCTCCAGCTTGGGGCTCCCCTTAGAGGCTCCCTTTCCTCCCTCAGATCCTGGTCCTGGGCCTACTTCTCTGACTTGCTGTGTGACCTGGGCAAGTCTCTGACTGCTCCTGGGCCTCACCTTCCACGTCGGTGGAGCAGAGCTCATGCTGCTGTTCTTCTGTCTCAGTCCCCAGTGCAGCACCTCAGCTCTCCCTGTCCAGCCCCAACCCCTCGGACATCAGGGTGGCGTGGCTGCCCCTGCCTCCCAGCCTGAGCAATGGGCAGGTGGTGAAGTACAAGATAGAGTATGGTTTGGGAAAGGAAGGTGAGTGGGGGCAGGATGCGGGATCCACCTGGCTGGGAATTGTGGCTGGGAAGGGTGATCAGAGCAGCTGAGGACCTGAGCAAAGTGGGGGAAGTCCAAGGAAATTAGGCAGCGCGGGGGAGTAGGAAAGGTGAACCTGGAAAAGAGGAGTGTGGGCTAGGGGTCGGGGCAGCGGCAGTGAAGAGAGGGCTAGCTCAAGGCAGAAGGAGGCCTGGGTTCTGGCCCCACCTCCTGTACAGCTACAATGTGTCATCCTGATGAGTCCCTGTCTCAGTTTCCTTATCTGTGAATTGAGGCAGGTGGCCTAGGTGATCCCTGGGGATCCAGCACAAGTTGCGGATGAGGGATAGGAAGGTGGGGCGGTGCTTGTGGGATGGGAGAATGGAGCATTGGGGAGGGTGTGTTAGGGCAAATATCGGTAATCTAGGGGAGGAGTATGGAAGAGATAAAGAGTTAGGAGAAGGCAAGTGGCTGGGGGGCCAGGGTGAGGGTGGAGAGAGGGAGGGAAGGATGAGGCAGGGGGCTTTTGGGTGGTTGCCAGGGCTTTGAAAGGCAGGCAGTGCCGGATGGCCCTCACAGCCAACCCCTGTGCCTGTGCTATAGTGTGTGTGTGACGGGGGTCGGGAGAGATATTGTTGACAGCTTATTAGGAAGTGGGGACACCATGCCATGATTGTTTTCACTCTGAGCTGAGGCCGATAGCTGTATCAGCTAGGATGGGAAGCCCAGGAGTCAGCCCTGGAGCTGTGGAGTCCCCCCAGGCACTGAGGGGCCAGTGCTGAGAGGGCCTCAGGCTCCGATGAGTACTGAGGAACCAGGAACGGAGGTGAAAGAGGCAATGTAGGGATGTTTGGGTGTTGTGGTCCTCAGGTGGCCTCCCACCAGCATCTTTTCTGTCCCAGCAGATCATATTTTCTCCACCGAGGTGTCAGGGAATGAGACACAGCTTACACTGAACTCACTTCTGCCCAACAAGGTGTATCGAGTACGGATTTTGGCTGGCACAGGGGCCGGCTACGGAGTGCCCTCCCAGTGGATGCAGCACAGGACGCCCGGTATACACAATCAGAGTCACGGTACGGGCTCAGAGGGGACCGGACCAAGCGACACGCATGACTTTGGTTGTGTATGTGTCCTCGGAACCCAGACCCAACCACACACTCCATCAGAGACTTTCCATGCCCACCCCTGCTCGTTGGGTCAGGGAGGATGTGTGTAGAGGGGAAGGGCTGGCCTTTGCAGACACATCTAAGTTGAAGTGTCCCTTCTTCTGCTTCGTGACCTCGGACAAGTCATTCACAACTCTAAGGCTTCATTTACTAGCAAGGGAGGTGCGAGGATTGAAAATGTATCGTAAACAAAGCGTTTAGTACGCGATAAGAACTTGTTAAATAGCAGCTGCTTCCATGATTGTGATTGTTCTGTTGAGAGGCCCAATAGTAGAGCGATTAAATGAAGACAAATCCTGGCACACATACTATCTGTGTGACCTTGGGCAAGTTACTTAATGTCTCTGAGCCTCAGTTTTCTCACCTGTAAAATTGGGATAATGGTATTTACATTATTTGTAGGGTTGTGAGAGTAAAGTTAAAATGTATGTACAAAGTACTTAGAACAGTGTCTAACACACACTAAGCCCCCACTCTTAGGCTCCAAGTTGGGTTCCCACTCCAGTGGCTCCATCCCTCCTTCCTGGCCTCCTCAACCCTTGTGACCCCCTGTATCCATGCCTGCAAGTATCCATGCATTCATTTCTTCAGAAGAATTATAGAGCCTACTCTGTGCTGAGTACTGTCAGCCCTGCCCCAGAGGGGCTCCTTGCTAACCTCTGTGCAAAGGCTTAGCATTCCATCCTCAGCACTCTGGGCTTGTGGAATAATGAGTTTACCTCTAGACCAGCCGTGGCCTAGCACTTAAGGTGGTAGCTGAGTGGTGATGCAGAGGGAGAAGTCTGGCAAGGCTCTCACTCAATGCTGTCCTCCTGCTTTTTGCTTCCTCCTGCCCCTTCCCCCTTTCCCATTCTTGGCCTCCTTCCTCTTATTCCCCATTCTCTTCTTCTTTCCTGCCGTCCTGCTCCTCTGCCCCCAGTCCCTTTTGCCCCTGCAGAGTTGAAGGTACAGGCAAGGATGGAGTCCCTGGTCGTGTCATGGCAGCCGCCCCCTCACCCGGCCCAGATCTCTGGCTACAAACTGTACTGGCGGGAGGTGGGGGCCGAGGAGGAGGCCAATGGTGAGAGCCCCCCAGGGGGCCGTGGAGACCAGGCTTGGGATGTGGGGCCTGTCCGGCTCAAGAAGAAAGTGAAGCAGTATGAGCTGACCCAGTTAGGTGAGGAGGGCTGGGGGGAGGGAGCGAGACGGATGTAGCTTCAGTAGGGGACTGGACAAGCTGGGTGCAAAAGTTGGAGATGGAATCCTCTCTGGAAACAAGAGAGTGACCCCACAGGTTCTTCTAGCTAGCGAGTGATCCCCTTAACCTTCCCTAGTCCCTGGCCGGCTGTATGAGGTGAAGGTGGTGGCATTCAACAAACATGAGGACGGCTATGCAGCAGTGTGGAAGGGCAAGACGGAGAAGGCTCCCACACCAGGTGAGGGGGTCTCAGTTAAGGGGTTTGTGTGCAGCTTCCTTCGCCTTTCCTCTGGGCCAGCCCTGGTAGTCGGGCCATCTGGTAGCCTCAGCCACCCCCAAAACCATTCTCCTAGGCTCAGGGGTCCTCCTCTAGCTCTAGACAGCCTCTGTCATGGAAAGAAGCTCCAGTTTGTGTAGTCTTTTAGGCCTGGTACCATATTTTCATTACCTATGAGCAGTGCCAATTTGGAAGATTAGAGCAGAGAGAAAAAGTTTGTCTTTTAGATAATTTTTAAAACACGTCTACCTACATTACACTACTTATCAGATTGTCCCTCCACTCTAGGCAGAGAGTATCCCTACATGGCCCACCAGGAAGCTGAGGCTCCGAGAGGTAAAGGGACTTGTCCAAGGTCTCACAGAGCCTAGACGAACCAGGACCACTGACTTCCAAGTAAAAGTCTTTCCACTGCAGTGCACTGCCCGTGGCCCTCTACTGGACACTTCTGTTGCCCATCATGATACTGCCTCACCCCTAACTTCCCAGGCTGATTTCCAGCCATGTGGGTTAGTGGAAAGAGAACTCAACCAGGGCTAGGAAACCTGGGTTCTAATTCCAGTTTGTTCACTCAGCAGATCTTTTACTGAGTGTCTACTATGTATCAGCTCCGTTCTGGGAATTTAGTGATGAACAACACAAAAATGGAACTGCTGTCATGGAGTTTATTTTATTTGATGTTTATGTAATAAACATATCATCCTATAATATTATATATATATATATATGTATGTATGTATGTATGTATGTATGTATATATATATATATATATATATATATATATATATATATATATATATATATATATATATATATATATATATCTTAGTTTAGGTTGCTATAACAAAAATACCATAGTCTTAAACAACCAACATTTGGTTCTCACAGTTCTAGAGGCTGGGAAGTCCAAGATCAAGGCACTGGCAGAATCAGTGTCTGGTGAGAGCCCACTTCCTGGTTCATAGACCATAGGCCATCCTCTCGCTGTGTCCTCACGTGGCTGAAAGAGGTCTGGAGAGCTCTCTGGTTCTCTTCTATAAAGGTACTGTTGTGGACTGAAAAGTTTGTGTTCCTCCAAAATTCATATATTGAAACCATACCCTCCAATGTGATGTATTAGGATTAGATGAGGTCATGAGGGTGGAGCCCTCATGCATGGGATTAGTGCCCTTGTAAGAGTCTCTAGAGGGCTTGCTTTCTCTTTCTGTTCTCTGCCATGTGACCATACAATGAGAAGTTGGCAATCTGCAACCTGGAAGAGGGCTCTCACCAGAACTTGACTGTGCTGGCACCCTGATCTCGGACTCTAACCTCCAGAACTGTGACAAATAAGTTTTTATCATTTATAAGCCACCCGGTCTATGGTACTTCATTATAGTAGCTCAAATGGACAAAGACAGGCACTAATCCCATTCGTGAGCATTCCACCATATATTCAGATTTCGACAATATAAATTGGGGGGCACAAACATTCAATTCATAACAATATGACAGATACTGTTCTATACACTTTGCAAATATTAACTAACTTCATCCTCATAACAATGCTATGAGGTAGATACTATTATCAGCCCCACTGACAGAATAGGGAATGGAGGCATAGCTGGGTTAAGTAACTTCTCCAAGGTTACACAGCTAGTAAGGGCCAGAGCTGGAATTTAAACCAGGGCAGCCTGGCTCCAGAGTCTATGCTCTTAGTTGCCATGATTTGCTACCTTTCTCTATTATGGTCTGCTATATGTATAACCTTGGTAAAAATCACTTAAATTCTTGGGAGCCTCAGTTTCCTCATCAGTGAAGTGAGAAAGATACTACCCAACACCCAGGAACAAAAGAGAGTGGATAGAAGAAAATAACCGTAAACTGAGAACTGTAAAATACCATACATTTTTAGGCCGAGTGTCCTTCCTTCCCCACACTCTAATTTTCACCTTCCAGACCTGCCCATCCAGAGGGGGCCACCTTTGCCCCCTGCCCACGTCCATGCGGAATCAAACAGCTCCACATCTATTTGGCTTCGGTGGAAAAAACCAGACTTTACCACAGTCAAGATCGTCAACTACACTGTGCGCTTTAGCCCCTGGGGGCTCAGGAATGCCTCCCTGGTCACCTATTACACCAGGTGAGGATAAGGGGCTAATACTATGAAGGAAGGAAAGAAGGCAGCAGATAATGATGAGAACAGGGACCCTGGGGGATTCAGGAACCTCTCAGGGCTCATGTGTTACACTGGGAGCACACTGAGGTCTGATGACCTGATGGAGGAAAAGGAGAGCCCATTCCATCCTATCCCCTTACAACAGAGCCTTGTACTGAACCCTTGGGAGCGTGATGCAGACAGACCTGTTTCTTCTACCCCAGAGGGCTGGCTCCCAATATGATGGGGAAAAGACCACCCAGATGCTCTCCTGGGAGAGCCTCCAGTCAGAAGGAGAGACAGTACTCACAGGAGCTGCTCGTTTGGCAGAGGAAACATCGCATAAAAAGCAATAGATGTATACAATTGCAGCTAAAGTAAAATTAAATCAAGGAAAAGATGTATCAGAGATGGTTCCTTGGGTGAAGGTCGACTCGGATTAATCCAGGAACGTTTCCTGGAGAAGGGGGCCTGCTTTGGAGATTGGACATGGAGCACGATACCCTCGGAGCAGCATACATCCAGATCTCTCCGTAGGTTCTCTGGCTGCTGTCGGTGGCCCCCATGCCAGAGAGCAGATACTCTTCCCAGGGTAGGGCCTGGGGCTAGGGCTGGGGCCAGGGGAGTAGATCTGGAGGAGCTGCCCTGTTAAGAGGGTGTGCCTGAGAGCACTAGTCCTGTTTCTTGCCTCTGCAGCTCAGGAGAAGACATCCTCATTGGCGGGCTGAAGCCATTCACCAAATACGAGTTTGCGGTCCAGTCCCACGGCGTGGACATGGATGGGCCTTTTGGTTCTGTGGTGGAGCGTTCCACCCTGCCTGACCGTGAGTGTCCTCTCAGCCCTCTTGCTACCAATCCATCTTTTACCCAACTCCTTCTTGCCCCAGAAGCCCTCTTCTGAAATGTCCCTCAAGACCCCTTAAGTATCTGTAGTTTGCTGTGCATTTCCATAGGCCAGTGTTGGTTACCCATAAAAATAACAACATAGAATTTAGAGGTGTGGCTTCTTTTAAGAGGCTATGCCAAGACCTCACTGAGCTGGTGAAGAGGGGCAAGGGGAGAGAGACAGGTCACCTGTATTCTGCGTTTGGGTCCCCCATCCTGCTCTTTACACACAGGGAGACTCGAGCAGGTCCCTTCCCCATCCAGGGCCACCGTCCTCATCCGTAAAAAGAGAGGATGGGACTATTCACTCTGCAAGTCTGTGATTCTGGAACTCTTTGGAAACGGCATTTCAAGACAAGTGGACTTCTGTCTCACAGCAGAGGCTTTTCGGTTCCACCAGCCTTAAGACCGTTCACCTTCCCATCAACCGGGGACCTTTGTGCTGAAATAGGAAAATGTGTGTGGGATGGGGTGGGGAGGCCCTCCCTTCTCATGAATTTGCCTTTTTAAAAACTGTTTTCAAATTGTTTCTCACCCCGCTATGACCTGTTATTATGGTCTTACACTGCACATGGAGTTTAGGGAGACCTGATGTTTTCTCAAAGGAGACTTGATGACATTGGGTCCCCAGCACAACTGACCATGCTGCAGAGGGGAGGGTTCTCTTTCTGCAGATGTGGAAACTGGAGCCTGAGAAGAGGGTTCCTGCAGCCCGTGATCCTGTGGCTCTGTTACACCTTAGAGCCCTGGGTCGCCATTTTACCCTCTGATAAGCCTCGAATACCTGAACCCCTAAGTCTCTGTCCCTTCCTAGCTTACCAGTCACCTTGTGCCTCTCCTTTTCAACTTTCTTCATTCACCCCCACCTCCCAGGATCAACTTCTTCTCTAAATACAAGACCAAAGTTGGCCAAGGTGGTACCTCTTACACAGCGGTGCTCACGACCCTGTAGGGCCTGTGCCAGGGGCATAGACAAAGGCTGCACAAGGCATCAACCAATTGTACTTAAAGATTTGGAGTGGCAAGGGGAGTTAGGAATTTTTAATGATAAATAATTTTAAATACTATTTTTATGTTAAACTTTACCATGAAATAGATAGCAAACTTAGCTTGAAATTTTAAAATAGAATATAAGCCTTCCAAAAATTTTTGAGCTCTGCCTCCAGGTTCCTAGAATACCAGACAGTCTCCTCAACCCTTGGAGGTATCTGGGTGTGGAAATTTAGGGAGCTCTGCTCCAAAGAGTAGGAAAGAGTTTCGGGGAGGGGAGCACAGTGGTAAAGCCCCCCTCCCCAATCATTTTCCAGAAATCCTCCAATTAAAGACCAGATCTTATTTTGCTTTGTGGTTTGTGGTTTGTTCCAGTGAAGGAGGAATAAAAGAGGCCATACATCCCTGTTCTGTCTCACAGCTGTCCCCAGAGCTGAGGCTCTCAGTGACCCTGCCTCTCCCCATCTCCTCCCCTGCACCCCAGGGCCCTCGACACCCCCATCCGACCTGCGTCTGAGCTCCCTGACACCATCCACTGTTCTGCTGCACTGGTGCCCCCCCACGGAGCCCAATGGGGAGATCGTGGAGTATCTGATCCTATATAGCAACAACCACACCCAGCCCGAGCATCAGTGGACCTTGCTCACCACAGAGGGTGAGGGCTCCTGCCCAAGGGCATTGGAGCAAGAGCTTCCCCATTCTCTCCCCACTTCCCAAACTCTCTAGTGGCTGGGTTAGTAGTGAGAGAGCGGCTGAGGTTTGTTCCAGGGGTTTCTAGGAGGAACAGGCAGAGGCTGTTTCCTGAGTGGGAGTAGGCTACTTCCCCAGTCCTGCTTTCCAGCCTATCCCTGCATCCCACCCTGCTCAACCCACTAGCCTTGCTTTCCCTGCTTCCCCCACATCCCAGGAAATATCTTCAGTGCTGAGGTACGCGGCCTGGAGAGCGACACTAGGTACTTCTTCAAGATGGGGGCACGCACAGAGGTGGGGCCTGGGCCCTTCTCTGGCCTGCAGGATGTGATCACTCTCCAGGAGAATCTCGCAGGTGAGAGGGCAGGAAGGGAGGAGTGGGATCCGTTCTGGAGCATCCGAGGTTTCCAGAGGCCCCTGGAGTTGACTTATAACCTGAGAGCCATCTCTTCCAAGGCCCTGCCACCTGGCATGACTGCACTTTCATTGTTTTGGACAACTGCCCTCCTAGTTTGTTGCAGAGAAAAACATTTTGAAGGGGAAATGGGTGTGGTTCAGTGGTGATTCATTTGAGAGATCAGATTTTTTGGGAGACTGGTTTGGTGTCTTTGGGAGATTGCTTTGATTGGAGAATTGGCTTGGAGAGGTGATGAACTTTATGGGGTGGAGGTGGGCAGAAGGACTGGCTATGTAATTGGCAGGGCCTGGTGTGAAATGCAAATGAGGGGCTCCTTATTAAAAAAATTAGAAAGTGACAGCAGAACATTAAATCAAGCACAGAGGCCTTCTCAGCATGGGCCCTGCATGACTGTACTTATTGCACACCCATGAAACAAGCCCTGGTTGGCAGGTTGATGGGGAGGGACCACAACTTCTGGATGTCCGGTGGGGAGCACAGTTAGAGAGAGAGGTAGTCGTGGTCTCTGTGAGGCTGTGGGGCCCTCCTGTCCTTGCATCAGAAGATTTTGAGTATCCCAAGAGTGAGACTCCAGCCGGTGGTCCCCTGAGGAAACCACAAGAAGTCCTGATCTATGACCCCTGGGCCTTCTCCTGTCATTGACCTGTTCTTTCCCCTCTCTCTTCCCCACCAGACTCCCTGGATGTGCACTCAGTCACGGGCATCATTGTGGGTGTGTGCCTGGGCCTCCTCTGCCTCCTGGCCTGCATGTGTGCTGGCCTGCGCCGCAGCCCCCACAGGTGGGTGAAGGAACCAGTCTGACCTCAAAGAGGAGAGATTTCCCGAGGTCTACAGAGAGGAGAGAGCAGAGGAAGTAGCCATGACTTGCCCTAGGCACCCCCAGGAACCCCATTGAAGTTAGGACTCTGGGATGAAGGGACTGGGGGTAATAGCCTCATGAGAGTATGGGCTGGGTTTAAGGAATCCCCCAGCCCGCCCCTTTAGCAAGGGCACGCATAGGCAGAACTGCCTGTCTCCCACTTCTGTAGCTGCCAGCATCTTGGAGAGAGGAAACCCCAAATCTCTAGATGTCTGGAGCCAAGAGAAGAAGGGTCCTATTTGTAGTGTCACAGCTGCTTTTAACAGTTTCTTACTCATTGTACAGACTGCAAACCAAGTCCCAGAGATGGACAGGGACATAGGCTGGAATAGGTCTCAATCCCACCCCTATCCCTCACTCTCTGACCCCTGTGCCTATCTTCCCTTCCAGGGAATCCCTCCCAGGCCTGTCCTCCACTGCCACTGCTGGGAACCCCGCACTGTACTCTCGGGCCCGCCTTGGACCCCCCAGCCCTGCAGCTATCCATGAACTGGAGTCCCTTGTGCACCCCCGTCCCCAGGACTGGTCCCCACCACCTTCAGACATCGAGGACAGGGCAGCCTTATGGGTGGTGGCGTTTCAGACTGCCGAGGTCACTCCAAGAGAAAGGTGAGCCTGAAGCTTCAATAGGTTAGTCCCATACTGCAGCTCACTCCTAAATAGGACACGAGGGGGCGTAAGAACACAACGGATGATACTTTGAGAAAATTCCCTTCCTTCCCTTTTCACTGGGTCCAGCTGCAAAAGAAAAGGCACTGTCTCTCCTTCCTCCGTGAAAGGGGTTGGCAGGGCTGGGAAGCAGATGGGCCTCCATCCCTGGCAGAATAGGTCAGCCTGGATCTCACAGAAGAAGAGGAGGGCCCCTGATGGGCTTTTTGCAAGTGACTCATGGTAGCCAGAACACCCAGATCCTTCCTCATCCTGGAAACTGGGGAGATGCATAAGATCCAGCCCTCCCCAATAAGAGGAAAAGAGGCTGGTTAGGTTGGCAGTAGCCAAGTGGGACTGGGACCCAGATAAGGTGGGCCATGTAGGGGGAAGGCCCCTTCATGCTTGCAATAGTGGCTCATCCCACCCTTCTCTGACCAGCCTGCTCAACCCCGTGAGTCCTTCCTCACCCTTTCCCTGCTTCTCTGCTGAAGGAGACCCTGCCTGGCTTGGAAACCTGTGGGCTTTGCCAAGGCGATGATATTAGGCTTTTCTGCAGGACTTCTATCCATTCTGCACTCCTCCCCACACCCTTGGGGAGGGAGAAAGCAAGGGGGCCAGAGTCTGTGGAGAGAGTCTCCATCCACTTCCCTCTCCCAGCCAGCCCCTCAGTGCTTCCGTTTCTTGCTTCTCTCCCCTGTGCAGATCTCATGGGCTCAGCCAGGTGGGCCGAGCTGGTCAGGTTCCTGGGCAGGCTGTGAGCTGCCCCAGGCAGGCCCCATGCCTTCTCTGACCCGGGCTCTGCTGCCCCCTGCTGGAACTGGGCAGACACTGTTGCTGCAGGCTCTGGTGTATGATGCCATAAAGGTCAGTGTCCTGGGAGGAAGGGGTAAGAAAGGAGAGAAGGGTCCTCATGCTTATGAAGAGCAATAGCGAGTTCTCTGGAGACCCCTGATGGTCACTTTCCTGGGGATAGGAGTCTAGCCAAGAGACCCCTGGAGCCTCTGAAGGTGAGTGGGTAGAAGGCTAGTTACTCTGTAGGAATCTGTGTTTCACCTGGATTGGGGACAGTCCCTCCTTTACCTAGACCTAAGTGAGCCACAACAGAGTTACCATGGGTCTGAGGGTGGCCTGGCCTGAGTGCCCTCAGCCCCTCCTCCTATTCATTGAGGCCCTGATGAATCCGGTAGTCCTAGAAATTCTGGGCAAGGGCAAATGGTAGTATTTCATTTTTTTCCCATGGGTCTGATCACCTCTTATAGGGTAATCAGCATGCTTCCTTTACCAACTTCCATGTGACATATACTCTGGGGCACTGGGGGTGTCATTCTCTAGACCCCAAGTATGTTGGTCATTCTTCTGATGATCACTCTGTGTTGATCACCCTGTCTTTGTGTTCTCTGCTCTGACCAGGGCAATGGGAGGAAGAAGCCACCTCCAGCCTGCAGGAACCAGGTGGAGGCTGAAGTCATTGTCCACTCTGACTTTAGTGCCTCCAGAGGGAATCCTGACCTCCACCTCCAAGATCTGGAACCTGAGGATCCCCTGGGTTTGGAGGCTCCTTTGGGTGTTGTGGATCTAGGGCAAGGGGTAGATTTACTGGATAGGGAGCTGGGAGGATGTGAGCAGGCAACCACTGGGCCAGACAGACTTACTTGCCTGCCGGAGGCAACTTCTTGCCCCTACCCGAACCTCCAGCCAAATGAGGCTCTGGAGGAGGCCTCTGGGAACAGCTGCCAGCCAAAGGCCCCCTGCTCTCTAGGAACCAGCCCAGGCTTGTCCAGAGCCCCAGTGTCCTCCTCTGCTTAGCTCCCCTAGAGGGACAGTTGGGGGTAGGCCGATACAGATCATGGGATATGACATGTGTGGCCATGCATGTACACATGTGTACCTTCAGATACTGAGTATCATCAAGCCATTTGGAGCCGCCTAGGGTGATTTGGCTAGGGAGAGAGGAAGAAATGGATTATTCACTCCCCCATACTCTGTGACACATGTGATATATGAGACATGTGAAGCATGGCTATGCTATGTGTGATGTACACATATGTGAAACACATGTGTGTGTGCTAGTTGACAGGCTGGGAAACCTTGGTCTAGGCAGTGGTCAGTACAGTATAACTGATCCTCCGGGTCAGTACAGTACCCCAGAGTGGTCAGTCCCCAGCCCTCTGGGGCCCCAACCTCCATCACCCAGCATTTATTACACACTCTGAGAGTGTCTCCAGTGCCCTGTCTGACAAAGACAGCCCCAGCCCATTTTCCTGTCTGGCTGGGCTGAGTGCAGGTAGGCTCTGAATGCCTAACATTTTAGTTGCATCTCCTCCCTCCACCCATCTCCCCTGTCCCATGTCCCAAATTGAGAGGGTGACTCTGGTTCCCCTCAGAGCAACTCTGCATTCATTTTTGAAATTTAGGAAGTGCCTGGTTTTGAACATGTGCTTTCTCTGGCTCTCCCCTCCTTTCTTCCCCTTCACTACTCTAATGGCCTGTCTCCCAGTCAACTTGCTCTCCTAATTCTAGTGCCCTTCGCTTCCTCCCTGATACTCTTTCCTTTCCTCTCTTTTGTTTCTGAGTCTCCTCTGTCTGTCCACCTGTCCTGTCTCTCATGCCTCTCCCGGACTGTGTCATGTGGTTCTCCCGCCTTCCTTCCCTAACAACATGACTACCTCATATCTGCTTCAAGGCCATAGCGTGACTCCTATGTCCGCCGTCCACTTCACCCATTACCCTCCTGCTCCCTCTTCTCTCTGTGCCTCCATATGTCCCCTCCCCAGGCAGACTGCCCACCCCAGTACAGGTTTGGAGAAGACCTTCTTGCTTCCCTTGTATCTTTTTCCCTGGTATTGAGATGGGAGGACTCTTCTTGGAGGTGATGAGTCCCAGTTACACAAGGGGACTTTTGAGATGGGGAAAGGGGTACATGACCCAAAGGCTCAGGATGAAATTTCTCCCTCCTTTCTATGCAGGGAGGCAGGTTGGCTGGATGGAGAGGTTTGAGATCTTCCTTCCCAGCTGAAGCTAAAGAGAGAAGGGGAGTGGGAATTAGGGGCACTGTAGCCCTGTAGCTTCCCACTCTATACACCCTGAACATGAGCTGATGGGGTGGGGGTGAGAGGAATCTCATCCTCTTAGGTGCTAGAAAGGAGGTCTTTGCACAGGACAAGGGTGATTGGTTCATTTTGTTTCTTTTTCTTCAAATTCAATCCTGAAGTCATTATCTGTTGACCCATCACACAGGGACAAGCTTGACTTCTATTTCCTGTGTAGAGAAAACAATGTCACTTATTAGATTTTGCACTTCAGCCTCTCATAGGAGCATAGAATGTGGGGTCTTTTCTCCCTAAATGCATCTTTTTAACTGATTGGCACCTTAAGGGTTAACTCTGGCTTCTGGGCCAAATTAGAAATAACCAGTCTATCTTTCCTTTCTTTTCTTTCTTTTTTTTTTTTTTAAATGGTGAAATGTCTCTCAGCGGAGTTGCAGCTTCCTCAGACCTTTTCAACATCGTGTTTATTACACTCGGGTGTCACTCACGTTTGACATCTGCACCTACATTTCCTCCCCCTCCCCCTCCTTCAACCAGCCTATGATAACACTAAAGATTATTAATGTTGGTTTTGTATCTCGTTAAGGACAGAATTGTCACTTGTACTATTTCTGTAGTATTCGGTGTTGCTGTGGCTAACACCACGGTATATGTTTCATCATTGCTCTGAAGGTCAAAAGCCTCGTTTTTATTTTGCCGGTTTGATTTTTTTTCTAAAGGGGGGAAAAAAAAAAACTGCCCTGAATTAAATGGCTGTTTTAACAGTAGGCTCTTAGCATTACACCACATAGTCATTTTTCATGTTCTTGTTTAACAGGCACTGAGGTTCTGGTTTAAATTAAATAGCTGCAAATGAGACAATTTATAACCCATTAGGTTGGGTGGAAAATTGTTTCTCAAAAGCAAATAAGTAATAAATCTGGTATCTGCCTATAACTCACAGTTGATAAGAAAGTGGCCATTACTCACTAGTATTATATATAATTTGGGCTCTGGGTAATTTGGAAGTGTTAGGTTTGTGTCTTTGTAGCACTATTTTTATTAGAAAAGAGTCTATCGGCCCTTTACAGGGTATTAATCCCTTTGTCACCTACCATCATTGCCTTACATTTTTTGAGTCTCATTTTAAAATCTTCCTTCTTTTGATGCATGACATGTGTAATCAGTACCTGCTCATTTATTTGTCTGTATTTAGTTTATGCTATATTATTTAATTATTTTTCAGCATTTTTTTCTCCTTACAAATATGACACTTTTTAGGGTTAAGCCAAGGCATCGATCATGTATCTGTCCTTATAATGAATTAATAAACTATTTTCCAAATATGTGGCATTCTCTTTTGGAACCAATGTCTAGAATTTCCTCAGCCTTTCTGCATAGAGAATGTATTTCTTCCCAGATGGGAAATGTTGCTTTTTGAGGCTAGAGAGAGCAAGTGGTCATGGGAAAGAACTGAATCATCTTCCTCCCTCAACAGGCACTTCGGAAAAGACTTAAACTTAGGAAAGATTAGTTCTTTGATGGCACTCTTTTAGGCTCTCTGCAGATTTATTTCCACCTGTATAACACATTTTTTTTTTTAACTTTCTTGGGTGCAAGGAGGAGTGAACGAACAACTCCAGAGATTTGGGGTCTTCTGTATAATTCTGGTCTCCAAAATTGCTGATAGCTGAACATTCACATATCCATGCAAGCTTAGAGACCCACATGTGTACATTTACTGTCACAAACACCCCTGTGTCCATTAACTCAAACATGGACATACAGTCACACAAAAAACTCCACACTCACGCTCCACACTTATCTCAGGATCACAGTTGGCAGCTGCTTTGCTAAGATCTTCACAGGGCCTGGAATGTGCATGTTTTTCTGCTGGAGGGAACCAAGAGCCAGAGGCTGCCCTGCCCAGGACCACCCCCAAAGTGGCTGGTGGGCCAGACCCGAGTTAATTGACAGATCATACAGAGAGATATTGCACATTTTGCATGGCACAAAATAGTCATTATTTGCATATCACTCTCAGACCAAGGGTTGTGATAAAGAAGAATTAAACACTTGTCAAAATGAATTTAAAATGACAGCAGCTCAGGACACCAATTTGACCTCTCAGAGTTCAGGACAAGCCAAGAAGGGGTTTTAAGAATTCAAGCCCTGCAGGAGGGAATTCTAGGATTTTGGGCTTAGGGAGCCCCCCCCCCCCCGCCCCATTCCTTCTCTTTCCTATGGCCAGTAGAGGCCCATCAGTTCTGCCCTTCCTTACAATGAAATCAGTTTGGGCTTTGGTGTGCTAGTGTCTCCTGACCCTGAATTTCTCCATTGCCTTCTACTGCTCACATGCCTAAAGTTCCGTCTCTCAGGCTCATCTTTCAATTGCTACTACAGACTAAGGAGTCCTTGGGCTGCACAAACCCCATCATTAGTAAATTTGTTTCTGGAGGCCTGTACTTCTATACTCATCTACACCAAAGTTAGTTTTATATACGGGTAACGTTCCTGATCTTCAAATTCCAGAGTTGGTATCAAAAGAGAGACTTGTTTATTCCTCTGCCATTCCAGTCCAATATCAGAGGAGCAAATAGCAAAGAGTATCAGGGAGGCAAAGACTACCTACCCCCTTTAAATCTCTTGCTCCTAGAACTTAGTAGATGCTCAATAATTTTGATGGGCTTGGCCATCATGCTGGACTCAACAGATCATTTAATAGTGAGTGGTGAAAATTCAAGATCTCTTAGGGCTAGCATGGCTATGAATCCCCTAGGAGACATGCTTACCTTCTATCTCATTCTCATAGGGACCTATGCTATCTCCTTATGTGTTCTTTGACATGAAACATTGAGTCTTTTTTGGGTGTAGAAATGTTACTGGGAATTTTAACTCTCGATGTGCTTTTCCAGTTCCCAGGACCTGTGTGGTTTAATGGTCTCTAGGAGTGAGTAGGAGAGATATGATTATCTTTATTTTTCAGGTGAGCTCAGAGAATGACTGCCTGGAGTGGCTGGGCTAGACAGCTGGCAGAACTGGGGTCGGAATCCAGGTTACTTTCGCGTTCTTATTGTCCTGTTGGGTCCGCTCTCCCGGCCCTGGAGGAAGCTGCCTTCCCACCCCCTCCTACCTTCCCCGTTCACCCAAGCGCCGGAACGCTTCAGTCTGGAGAAGCCAGTCTTGCTAAACGTGCTAGTCTTTGGGTGGAAGGACCGAAACCTTATGGAAAACCGAACCTTTGACAACTTTGTGCAGCTTTTGGGGAATTATCTCGAAAATATAGACTTGGACACGAAGAAAGAGTGGGTCAAAGCAAAACATGAAGCTTTGCGCGTTTCTCCGTAGCTCGGACCCACTCTACAGTCCTCTTGGTCTCCACTTCCCCAGCCCCCCCAAGTCCGGGTATGGCCCGCTTGGAGGGGGTAAGGGGCTGCAGCCCGGGACGGCGCCGGCCGCTCCTGCCATAGTTCAAAGCGCAGGGGGCGCGTCCGCCGCGCAGCCGGGAATGTCCGGCCGCTTAAAGCGCTCGCCGGCTCTTTTGTTCCCCAGACCGGGCCTCCGGGGAGAGGGGGCTGGGGGAGGGGACCAGAGGGGAGGGAAGGGGGGTGGCAGGCGGCGGGCGGAGAGAGGAGGGCGGGGCGGGCGCTGGTGGTGCGAGTGCGGAGCGCGCACCCCGGGCGAGGCTGACAGATCGCCCCAGTAGGTGCAAGATGGCGCAAGCGGCGCTCCCCCGGCGCCCCCGGCGCTCCTAGGCAGGCATGTGGCCCCAG
>NW_011888866.1:287885-329757 GCF_000151845.1 Pteropus vampyrus
CCCAGCCCCGGGCGGCTTCGGACCGAGCCCCGGGAAGGGCGAGAAGGGAGTAAGCCGGCGCGGGGGACGGACGTGGGGAGAGCGGCGCGGACCTGCGTGGGGACCCCGGGCCGGAGCGACTTGCGCGAGAAGGGAAGCCGAGCGGGACGGGGCGGAGCCCGCGGAGAGGGCAACCAGGCCAGGCTGCTAGGGGCGGCAGCGGGATGCTGAGAAGGGAGCCCTCG
Organism: Pteropus vampyrus; assembly: GCF_000151845.1. Classification (NCBI taxonomy): domain Eukaryota; kingdom Metazoa; phylum Chordata; class Mammalia; order Chiroptera; family Pteropodidae; genus Pteropus; species Pteropus vampyrus. The sequence continues at coordinate 288,110 of NW_011888866.1, forward strand.
GGGAGAGACTGGGCTCCGTACGAAGCGGCTCCCGGACTCGGGGCAGGACCCAGGCTCGGACCGAGGGGCAAGGAGCGCGCGGCAGAGCGGGAGCTAGGCAGGCGGGCTGGAGTTGGAGAGACGGGGAAACGAGCCGGGGGGTACCGCAGGGCTGTGTCCCGTCCGAGGGAGTGAGCTGGGTTGCGCGGAGCTGGGAGGCGGGCACAGAGTAGCCCGAGGCTTCAGAGGCAGGAGACAGCACATGAGGGGTGGGGTGGGGGCACAGAGGCCGGGACCGAGCGAGCTGCGCTGGGTTGAGCGGGCACGTCCTGGATTTGGAGGTAGGACCGGGACGCGGAGCGCGCGAGGGGAACCGAGGAAAAGAGGGAGGAAGATTCCCAGTGGCCGCGCGTGGGGAGGAGAACCGAGAGACACCCGACGAATTGAGGAAGGGAAAGGGAAGCCGACCGAGTGAGCTAGTGAGCGAGCGCTGGGGATGCCCACGTGCCTGCCCTTTCCCGGAGTGTGCACACGCAGCGTCCCTGTCCCCAGGCTCCGGGGTCTGCCAGCTTTGCCGCCCACAGCTCCGTCACACCATCCTTTTCCCTGAGTGACTGTAATGGGGCCAGTCCCAAGGGAGAAGAGTGCAAATCTAATCTCTTCCTTTCCCACCCCAAGTTCTTAGCAGACACTCATCTGGGCCGTGTTCTCCCTCCTCTCAGCTCCGAGAAGCAGGCTATCGAGTCTGCATCTAGGAGAAACTTTAATCCCCCAGTTGCTATACCGGGGTTGTTACTGGGGGCTGAAGAGGCTGAAACGCAGGTCATGGGAAAGATAAGTGTAGGAGTATAAAGGGATGTGATCCTCACATGTCTTAAAATATCCCTGAAGGTGGGGGGCCGCCCATAATCCCAGCCCTCCTCTCGCTTTCTCCCCACCCACGTCCCCATCTTCCCTAACCCAGGAGGGCACTGGTCTGTTGGGAAGGGTCCAGCTCCAGGATCGCTAGTGCCCTGAAAATGTGAGGAGGGGTCTGTGGCTGCCCTTTCAGCCCAGGTGGGTTCGTTCCCTCTGGGATGAAGCTGTAACTGGTCTGGTAAGTTGCTCTTTGGAGAAGTTGGCAATTTGGCATCGTGCCTGGGATGGGAGCACTTGTCCTTCCCTTCAGTATTTTCCTGATTCCCTGAACACCCTCTTACCCCTTCTCTTCTTCCCGCTCCTCTTCCAGCTCATCTGTCATCGGTGGAAGTGGAGAGAGTGCTGGGAGTAAAGGTTCTAGGAATTACCCTCTTCCTGAATTTTGGGAACTTTGAGTCGACGGGGTATTCTCATCTCTCCTATGACAAAGGCAAAACAACCCAAACCCAGAGCATCCTAGAAAAGGAGCAGTGGAGCTGGGCCCACATACCCTGCCCCCTGCCAGGCATCCGCCAGGCCTCAGATAGTTTTCCCAGCAAAAAGAAGCAATGATTTATTTCTATCTCACTTTATATTTGTCTTTTAACTTTTCATAGTGCCTTTGAGTCTGTTAGTCATGTTCAATAACCTTATGACACAAGCCATATTATTGTTCTGATTTAAACAGACGAGAAAGACAAGACAAGTTGAATATTTTACCTAAAGTCACACCCTGAAAGTCTGTGAGGCCTTAGTACTTAACCAGGGTGACCACAGAAGTGGCAGCAGCTGTGTTGAAATCATTCTTGCCTTTGTATCCCAGGTTTGTAGCTATTAACTGTTAGACCCTGGACAAGTTGCTTAATATCTCTGGGCTTCAGTTTCCTTGTTAAAGATGGAATGGTACAAATAATCACTCTCTCTGAGATGGTCTGTTGATTAAATAAAATACTACATGAGATGATCCTTCATAATGCATAAAGTTCTACATATTAATAGAGATTTCTATTAACATTATAGAAAGATGGGGATGGGATGCACAGATCCAGAGAACTTGGAACTTGGGAAGTACATGGAGTTCTTTCTGTCTGCTCATTCTACAATAACCTCTTTTTCCCCTCTCATCTCCCCTGCATGATGCAGGTCTTGGCCACTCTGCTGAACTGGCATTTGCTGTGGAACCAAGTGATGATGTTGCAGTCCTTGGGGAGCCTGTAGTGCTGGGCTGCAGGGTGGAGGGGACCCCTCCAGTGCGAATCACCTGGAGGAAGAATGGAGTGGAGCTGTCAGAGACTACCCACTCCACAGTACTGGCCAATGGGTCTTTGATGATCCATCACTTCCGGCTGGATCGAGGAGGCAGCCCTTCAGACGAGGGTGACTATGAGTGTGTGGCTCAGAACCGCTTTGGGCTAGTGGTCAGCCGGAAGGCTCGCATCCAGGCCGCAAGTAAGTGGGCACCCTTTACTTTTTTTTCCCAGACTGGGGGTCTAGAGAATGGGGAGCAGGTGGAGCAGTTCCATCTTATGCAGCTTTCTAGAGGACTCACTTCTCATCATGGGTCAGTTGAGAGGCGCATAGCAGTAATTTGTAGTGATGGAATTATACCATATACTCATTTAACTGTTTGAAATATGATTTGACAAGAATATAGCCCAACACTGTTGGGGCGGGGGGGAGAGGGAAAGAGACGGAGTACTTTGTCCAACTCTGTGTGTCTTAGTTTCCACATACCGGTATATTGTGAGTATCCCAGTGCATTGAGTATGATTCTTGTGTTTCAAGATAAACAGTGGTTATATTTTATGGGTGATTTAAGGGAATTTTGAAGAGAAATTTGGCTACGTGCAGTTGTTAATTATGTGCTGACTTTTAAGCCTTTGGGGTAGAATAAAACTTCACTATACAGATGACATTCTGAAGCTTATCAGCAATTTCTTATACAAAAAATATGGTAGAACGATGAAATTAACATTATTCTCACTCACCTTCATGCTGATGTGCTTTTTTAAAAACTTCAGCTTTATCGAGGTCTGATTGACAATAAAATCATAAGATAGTTAAAGTGTACATTATGGTTACTTGATATCTGATGTGCTTTTTTTATGGGAAAAAAGGCCAGGCACTATGCTTTGGCTCTAGAATTGTGCTTTGCTCGAGCAGATGGACCACCAGTTGATGTGGTAATGAAAAGATGGCTGTGTTTTACTGTCCTGTCCAGTAAAAAAGTCTGTTGTTGTTGTTTAATCAATGCACACTTCTGGGAGTGTGTTGCATAAACCAAAATTATCTATGTATCTTGGAGAGGTAGCAGGCTATGGGAATGGGAGGCCATGGTTGAGAACCACTGCTCTTGAGAAAGGGCAAAAGTTTTGGCAATTGGAAATGTTCTCCATCTCATATCTCTATACTTCTTTTTAGAGAGGGTGTCCCTTAGAGAGGCTGCTTTAATTTTGCTAGGCAATAATTCTAGCTGATACTTATTAAGCACTTGCTGCATAAGGGGCACCCTATGTGCTTTACGTTAATTATCTCATTTAGTCATCATAACAATCCAGGAAGACAGGCAGCTATCATCCTCCTTTTACAGATGAGAAAACTGAGACTCAGAGGGACTCAAGGACATTCTGGTAAGCAGAGGAGCCAGGGCTGCAGTCTAGGCAGTCTGAACCCTACACCCGCCCACTTAACTCCTATGGCACGCTGCCTCTTTCCTGTCTGATCGCTGACAAGTTTCTTCCTGGCTCTGAGGGCATTTGCACAGTTGCTCTGAACGGCTGGTGAGTGATGAATCGTTCTGAGGCAGGAGCCCTCTCTTTGAGTTTAAGATGCCCCTTTGTTCTAAGGAAGGCTGATCCAGGCCCCCATATGGAGCTCTCTGGGAGGCAGCCCTGGACCTTGAGACTGAATCACTTCTGGCTCAGCGACCCCTCATCCCCGGCCCTCCCGGCGGTGTAGGGGAAGGCTGGTACAGCCTCTGAGCAGATGGCTGGGTGTGAGGAAGAGAAGCATGGATGGAGAGTAGGGACCCGAGGAAGCTTGCTGATGGGAAAAATGAGACTTCTCAAGGAGATGACCTCACCCTCTCCCTGGCCCCTGTCAATGCCAAGGGATAGATAGCCCCTGAATCACTAGCCTAAAATTCTGGGAGATAAATCCCCAGGTGTTTCTATATAGTTAATTGTAAATGTGCTTTTCTATAAATGGTAATACTTTCAAGATGTTTGGTTTCCTTAAACGCCTACCAGTATAAAAAATTGTGCTGTGGACTCTGACTGAGGGAAATAGCGGTTGTTGAAGTCAGCGTGATTAAGTCTTTAGGGTCCTAGGGACAGCCAGGTTGGGGGTTGCTCCAAACACTGACAGTCTAATATGGCCTCTCTCTCCCCACAAGGCCGGTGGCCCCATGGGGGAATGCTTGGATACCAAGCAACCAGGTGGCCGGATCCCCTTTTCTCACTTCAAACAGGCTGATGTCCCTAGAAACCCCCAAAGCTGCTTAACTGCCTAGGTTTCCTCCTTTGGTAATAACTCCCTGCCAGTGTGCCTAGAGGCACTACAGATGTTGTGTGACATGGGAGGGTGCCTTAATGAAAAGGCGTGAGGAGCCCTCCAGAACCCCCTGTTCCTCCTGCCTGTTCCATAGGGCTTGATGGGGAGGGGGCAGGCAAAGCACCCCTCACAGACACACAGTCCACCCAGAAGACCAACCAAGTGAGGCCGATAGGGTCCAGGTCTGTGTGGGCAGGTCTGCTGGGGCATCTGAGCTCTGGGCCAGAGGCTGACAGCTGGGAATGCCCCTCCTCCATCGCAGTGGGCTCAGATGCTGCCCTTGAAAGATGGCCTGACCAGGGTAAGCTAAACTACATGGTGATTCATTGGATGCTTTAGTTCCAAGTATCTCCCTTTCAGGATGGAATGGCTCAGGGTCCTAAGAGTACTCATGCTTCCAGCATGTCTGGTTTCTCTGCCATTTTATTCCATATGCATATCGTTTTGGGGCTGAAAATTGGGAAACTTGTTAAGGAGGAGACCCTGGACAGGTTAACCTCTCTGTGGCCGTTTCCTCACCTATGAAATGTACATCCTACTTTGTGGGATGGTTGTGAGGATGAGTACGCCTCACATTTTGCCTAGTACATAGGAGGCACTCAGTAGTGGGAGCCAGTACTTTAATCTTCATTTAAAGGCGGTTTCACTGACATGGCCAACAAAAGGAAACTCCCTGAATCTACTGCCAACCCCCAGCTTTCTCCCTCACTGGGATTCAGTTAGGGAGCACTCTAGGGACATCTATCAGGGAGTGGAATTATTGGAGCCAGAGTGAGACTTGTTCTATTTTAACCCCTTCCTGGGAGGGCCTGGGGATTCTTCCAAGCTTCTGGGTATCGGCTGAAGCTGGCTGACCTGTGAGACCCTCTGCCATCCCTCTGTGGGGCTCCAGGGAGTGCACGTAGGTCACCTGACCCAGGGGAACATGTGCATTGACTCATCCTTTTGGGGTCTGTGTGTCTGGATGAGTCCAAAGGGGGATGGGCTCACTATAGGAGTGGGATAATTGGGGGAACCCATCCCCAGGTCCTCTCAGGCAGAAGCCCTCAGTTCTTGTCCTTCACTTCCTGGCCTTAGTTCTTGGTCTCAGGCCCCTTGGGGAACTGGAGTGAAGAGCAATGTGTTCTAGAGCAGCACTTCTCAAATTTTATTGTGCCTATGAATTACCTGGGGATGTTGTTAAAATTCAGATTTTGAATCAGTAGGTCTAGGCCAAGGCCTGGGGTTTTGCATGTCTAACAGGAGCCCAGGTGATAATGATGCTGCTGGTTCACAGATGCTACAGGAGAGCCCATTCCCATGTCATAATCGCTGGTGTGGGGTCTGTGGGCAGAATAGTGAAGCCCACAGAACATGGGCTTCATGGCCAGACAGACCCAGGTGCGTTTGAAACCCAGCTCTGCCACTTCCTGACCATGTGTCCTCAGCACAAGTAACTTAACCCTCTTGACCTCTTTGCCCTCATCTGAAAAATGGGCATAATCCCATTAGCCTGTCAGGGCTATTGGAGGATTAAATGAGGTGATGGTTGTAAAACACCTGGCACAGGGCTTAGCATCTGGGAAATGCTCATTAAGTATTATTGTTAGTGTTAGGTATTGACCTCTAGTTTAAGATGAGGTCCAGCCTATTTCAAGCTATCTGGGTTCTCAAAGAGCCAGGATTGCCTCCCTTCTAGCCTGGGGCTGTCCTGACCGGGCAGGCCCGACAGTGTTTATGAGGGTGGGCTGTGGAGGCCACAAGACCCCAGCTGGGTGGACTTGGGCAAGTCACTTAACCTCTCTGAGTCACAGTTTCCTCATCTGTAGAATGAGAAAATAATAGCAAGGAGGAATCTTGTGAGGATTACCTAGGATAATATGTGTTAGGAACTTAGCAGGTAAAGGGCATATAGAAAGTGTTCCTTAAAGATTAACTTTTATTATTCTGGGGAGGAGTTAGAGGTGAGAAATGTGAAGTTCTAAGCTCTTTTAGAGGTTTCAGCAAAGCCCCTGGTTGAGGTTTCAGCAAAGCCCCTGGTTGAGCCAGACACCTAGAAGGAGGCAGCGGGGTATGGTGAGGGGAGAAAGTCCAGTTCTAGTCCTCTGCTGTGTCCACCTCAGTAAGTCACTACTTCTCAGGCCCTCTGTTACCCACTTCTAAAGTCTGAATCATTCTCAGACAACTACTCTGAAATCCTCTTTGAGCAGCAAGATCTGTGGTTGTGTGGATCTGTGGGCAGAGTCTGGGCATAGGTCTGTGGAACCAGGTCTGGAGGGGTGGAGTCAGGAAGACTATGGGCTGGAACTTCCTAGAAGTACATATAGCTTGTGTGGTGGGGGTCCATTGTATTTAGGGGGTCCTGGAGAGCCTCTGTCCAGGGTAGTGATTTGTAAAGGGAAGTGGTTCCTGGCGCAGTGACTTGTAATCCTGGAGCCCTTTGTCATCTGGAGGTTGTTTGCTCACACCTGATGTGTGGAAACCAGTCTCTTCTCTCTTCCTTGAAGAGCAACTCAGCTGAGGTAGCCCTGAGGAAGTCTTCCCACTGGCCCTCAAGTACACACATCTGCCTAACAACTAGGGCAGGAAGCAGGTGATGCAGCTGAAGCATCACTGGTGTCATGAGTGAGTGGCTGTGCCTAGGTCTGCTCTCATGCCAGGCAACTCACCCATACATATGCCATGGCACAGAGGTAGGTACAAATGGATGAGGTTCAGGCCCTTTCACCTGCCAGTCAGTACTCCACAGACCAACCCCTCTGACACTCTTGAGAAGCTGTGAGGTATGATGGAAAGGCCCTTGGCTGGACACCAGGAGTCCTGTGTGGCTCTGAGCAAGTCACTAGCCCTGTTGCCCTGTCAGGGCTTTGCTTCTCTCCTTGTAAAATTGGGTGGGAGGTTCATTTCTGCCCTAAGGTAGTAAGTCGTCCTTGTCATCCAGCCAGTCCTCAGGACACACCTGCCTTCAATGGGTCTTTTCCCAGTCTGTTCTCGCCCCTGCTCATCCTTACCCCATTCTTCCCCAAAGACCATTTAGCTTGCAGTAATTTCTTCCCCCTGCTAAGGCAGGCAGTATTCGTGCTCTGTGGCATTCAGGCTCAGCCTTCCTCTCAGTGATTGGCTGCTTGCATTGTTAAGTAACTGTTGTGTGGCTGATATTCCATCTGTCTCCTCAACTAGATTTTAAGCTCCTAAAGGGCTTCTCTTTCTTTTGTATTTCTCACGTCCCCTGCCTGTAGAGATTGGTAAAAAAACTAAAAGAACATGTGGCTTTCTGGGTGTAAAGCTCCGTCTCTCTTGTTTCTCTCTCTGCTTCTCTGTTGTGTTCTCTTTCTCTCTCTCTCTCTCTCTCTCTCTCTCTCTCTCTTTCTCTCTCTCTCTGTTTCTGTCTCTCTCTGTCTCTCTTTCTCCCTGCCCCGTAATTGATAGCATGGCTCAAAAGCTCATGAACAGAAGCTTATGAACAGGGAGGATCAGCAGGGGAATATAACACACTTAGGGCACGGTCATAGGGGGGCTGCTGCTGTGTGTTTATCTCTAGAGGAACTGAGACACTCTCTTCCTCTCCAGATGGAGTGCAAATCAGAGACCAAATTGCCTTGCATCACTCATACCTGGGTCTTGGGGTCTCCTGCCTTGAACTTTATTCCCTGGATGCTGGATGAAGCCTATATCCCCAGGCACATTGGCCCCAATTGTTGAGGGAGGGCCCCCCTCCCTCTCACCCGCAGTACTTGAGTGTGGAAGTCCAACACTTCTGTTTCCCACACCTTGGCTCCACTGTCGCAGGCAGCCAGCTGGCCCCTTGAACACAATGTGCAAATCTTCTCTGTTCCTGTTCCTGGCATTGTCCCTGGCCTGGAGCCTTGGCTGGGAATGTGGGCCGGTGAATAGGAGAGGCATTTGCAGCCTGCAAATGAAACAAGCCCCCAACCCCCCTTAACCCCCTGTCCCCTCCCCACCCCCAGGGAGAAAGGACTTTTTCACTCCTGGCCTTCTTGTATTGCCTTTCTCTCTCCTCTCCTGTGTGCCTGCGGGTGTGTGTGTGCGTGTGTGTGTGTGTGTGTGTGTGTGTGTGTGTGTGTGTGTGTGTATGTAAGAGAGAGAGACTTTTCACAGCAGCTTGAAGGCTGTTCTACACAGCCTTCACTAAAAGTAGGATGGAACAGAAGGGTACCCAGGATGGAAAACCAAACAGTGCACTGCTGTCTTTGTTTAATCTGGACTGAGTGATTCCAAAAATGTCTGCCTTGTGTAACTAACCTATAAACCCCTAAGATTCTCTATCCATAGCTTTGATACAAGGAACTTAGAGACCAGTAGAACTTAGAGACCATATGCACGTGTGTTGCCATGTGTACCTGTGAGTACCTGAGCATACAGGTGTGTGCCTAAAGTATGTGCATGGGCCCAGGATTGGGGTTCAACTCTCCTTGAAGGGCCTTGGGGGCATCACTCTTCCCTTGAGCTGTATGGCCGGGCTAGAGAGCTAGAGTGGACAGAACTGGTGCCAGGCAAGAGGCAGTGGTCTTGTAGGGGACTGATACTTACCCAGCCAGCTAAAGTGAAAGAGGAAGGAGGCAAGTCCTAGGGTCATTGGTGGAGGGTGGATGGGCATGTGGGCATGGCCACAGTACCTGTGGGAGTCTAGGCCATAGTTTTCTTATTCATGAGGTGAGGACCAACAACCTGGCTGCAGTTCAAGCCTGCTAGCCTGTGTTGCTCCATCTTCCCCAAAGGACCATTCTTGGATTTCTGTGCTTGCTCCCCCTACCCACTACTTTGTTCACCCTGTTCCAAGAAATCCTAACCCTTTGTAAGTGCCCTCAAATGTAAGGGAAGAACAGACGAGAGAGTCATCTTTATAGACTGAAGCAGCCCCAGTAGCTTCCTCAGGTACTTGAACAGGTGATATTGGGACCCAGTGAAAGTGGAAGGTGTTGAGCAAAGGAGGGGCTCCTGGCCAGACCACAGGGAGATGGAGTGGATAGGGAGCGTGGGCTTAGTTCAGGTCAGCCAGCCATCTGATTCAGGCAGTGGGGTGGAAATTTGGATGCAAAGGGCTCACGTTACAGCTTCTCCTTCTCACCTACCCATCATCTATTCTCTAGGTCTTGGTCTCGATGCTCTTTGACACCCCCATACACTCTGTCCCCCACCTCTGCCTTTCCGCAAGGCCATGTTTAGGGTCTTTATCTTCCCTCAACCCTAGTTTCTCCTGCCCTGTCCTATATACCATCTTCCTTTTTCCAGCTTCTCTATTGTTCTGTCCTTCCTCCTGCCTCTTTCTCTAATTATGGCGATTCCTGTATCCACCATCCTCTGCTGTGCTTGGAGGGAGATTCCTCTGTTTCAGGAGCAAAACAGGTGAACCCAGGCCTCAGCACAGAGCAGAGAGATAGGAAGAAGACAGATTGAGAGAGTCAGGTTCAAAGAGGACCCCAAAGGAAAGGGTCCCTGGCCTCCCCAACAAGTCAAAGCCTCCCTGGGTGCAGACCTTCACTAGGAGGAATCTGAGAATGCTGGCCTCTGCTTGGGGCCTGTCTCTGAGCCTGGACACTGACCACAGTGGGTGGTGGGGGCAGCTCTCTGGAATGCTGGTGTTGAGTTGCAGTGCAGATGTGAGCAGTGATAATGGGCAGGAACTGGACTTTCTGGTCTGGCTGCTGCCCCCAAGGCCATTGGAATGTGAGGGGGGACCCAAGCAAGAGGCCCCAGGGACTTGGGGTGGGCAGATGGAGACCAGACCACCTAAATGGAGAGGAAGAAGCAGACCACCGGGAGAGAGAACCAAGTTCTAGCCTTGTCACGAAGTTGCAGGCTGCAGCAAAAGCATCCTAAAATTCCCAGCTCATCTAGGACCTTAGAGGTCTTCCCAGCCTCCAGGTCAGATCCCAGGTATCCAGAGCTGTGGGAAAAACTCTGGAGTTCATCTGGTTCAACCTTCTCATTTTACAGACTTGAAAACTAAGGCCCCAAGGGGGTAACCTGCCCAAGGACTTAGCTGGTCCTCAGCCTGGGCCAGTACTCTTGGGACCCTCATGCCTCTGCCTTCCCCAGTGTCTCACTGCTTTCTGGTTGGGAAAGCGGGGATCTCTGTATATCTCCCCAAGGCAGACTGGCAGGCATATTTCTGTTGTTCTCGGGTCCTACCCTAGCCCAGGCTTTGTCTTTGGTTATAGTTCTGGATGTGAGTGTTAACCGGCAAACCTTAGGCGGGGGCTCCTGACATCTATGGTATATTACAGAGGGCCTCTGAGTTTCCCAAGCACAGTGGATGCTGAGCTGAGTGGTTTGAGGGCTACCTATGTGCTGGCGCGGGTGGTGAACTAACTAGTAGTAGAGGCAGTCCTAGTAATATGGTTGCACTGTCTTAAGCCCTTTATGTATTAATTTACTTAATTCCTACAACAATTTCATTAATTGGTATTACTAGTCCTGTTTTACAGATGAGTAAACAGAAGCCCAAAATGGTTAATTAATGATTAATTGTCCAAGGGTACACTGGGAAGCTGGGATTTAAACCCAGGTCTGCATGACCTAAAATTCAATGGCCTGAGTGTCCTTAAGGGAGGGTTAGAGTGTCCCTTGAGAACACAATGAGTATTAATACCTCAGAAATAGAGCCACGTACCTGGGCACATGCATCAAGGATGGGGAAGTATTGGGAGCAGAGAACAGCTTAGAACCCTGGCCAAAGTGAGAGTCACTTCTGCATGGGCTAGGCAGGGCTACAGGCCCCTCACCTCCATCCACTGCTGGAGGCCCTTGGGGAGTCTGGAGGGACGGTTAGACTGGGATGCTCTGCTTTGCATAGAGTCCTGCCCTACCTGTGAGGTGGGGCACAGCTGGCTGGGGCACAGCCGGCTGACAGAAAAGGAAATTGGGAGGCTGCTGGGGCTGCTGGAGGTGGAGGTGGAGGTGGGAGTTGCTTCTTCCCCAGGAGGGAAGACAAGTTCCCCTCCCCTCTGGGGCCCCTTGGCTCCCTTTCCCTTTCTTGTTTCCCCGCATAATGATGCTGATTGCTCCACATCTGTCATAATTACTCTTTGTTTGAAAATTCAGAACAAATCACAGGAGAGGAACTGGTGTGGCTTGAGTAGGATCCTTCTCCCCAGGGGTCCTGTTGTAGGGGGGTGGGGTAGTAGGGAAGAGCCATAATCAGCCTGGAGGAGCCAGGCTGCTGATTGTCCTTGTGCTGCCCTCTTGCCTGGGCAAGATGTGGCCTAAGGCCTCATGAAGTTTCATGGCACAGACCCCAGGCCACAGTCCCTTCCTGCTGTGGTGGCTGGAAAATTCTGTTCCTACCCCAGCCTGGGAGAGAGGTCTGCATTGAGTCCTCTGCTCTCTAGGCCCCACTGGGGCCCCGTGGCTCCCTTTCCCTTTCTTGTTTCGATAGGTTGGACCCAGGCTGCACAGTAACCTGAGCAGCGCAGCAGGGAGGGGGCAGCCAGCACAGGGCAGGGGTCCTTACTAGCAAGGGGAGTGGGGCAGTTGTGGCTGGGATCCCTGGGACAGGGCGAGCATTGGGTCTCTGGAGCGAGAGCCAGGAAAGGGACCCTTATTTCCAGGGAGCACAAAATCAGACCCTCTCTGGAGCCTGCAGCGCCTTGGTGCTCAGCGTTTTCATACTTACTCCCAGGCAACCTGACTTCTGGTGAGGGTCCTGGTTCCTGCCCCCATCCCTGGCCCGAGGCTCTTGGTTTGGGGGGCTAATAATTTCTGGGGCATGAGCCCCAGCTTGCCATGGGTACCTCTCCATGCCCCCCTCCTAAACTAGCCCCTTCCCACCTGGGATTGTGTCTGCAAAGACTTTGCATTTTTGTGGTGAGAAATCAAGGACATCCTAGAAATCATCCTCAAATTCTACCTGTAATAAAACCCCAGTGCTCTTCTCGCCCAGGACCATGGGGGACTCCAGATACCCAACAGGCACTGCAGCCAGTGCGAGATGCTCAGAGACTTGCGGACTGGTTCTGAGTTCAAGCTTCCTCCCACCCTTATAGTGCTAGGCCTCAGTTTGTCTTCGTGGGAAACGGAAGGGAGGACTGCCCTGTCTGTCTTCTGAAGGGGAGAAGATGAGTAGGGTTCTGCCCCACCATCCACCAATGGAGACACCCTTAGTTTGAGTTTCAGTAATGCAGAGGAGCTGCTGGGGGGAGGGCTGAGTCCTGGAGACTGGACCCCACAGGAGTTGCCAAGCTTAGAAGGGACACCTCTTCTAGTCCTACTATTATTGACTGTGGGTCATGGGAAGAGCTGGGACTCGATTCAGACACCATCATGTTTACTTCTGGGTCCTCCCTGGCTCCCTCTTCAGCAACAAGCTGCTTTTAAAATGTAAATAAATATTCGACTCATCCTTGTGGGACTATGGATCCATCAGTTCACCTTCCTGAGCTTCATTTTCCTCGGAGGTGGCAGGTGGTGTAGAAAGCAGCAGATTAAAAGGTTCCTAAAGTCACTTCCCACTTCTAAAATTCTGAGACACTGATTCGTTTATTTGGAGCATGGTTCCTCTTCCCGGACTCTTCCCCTCCCTGCCCGTCTCCAGGTTCGCTCCAGCTCTCTCCGCCTCCCTCCCTCACTCCTGTCTCGAGCTCCCCAGGCGCGCTGGGCTGGGCCCTCCTCCTTTTTTAAAAGTCAGGATCAGAGTTTTGCGGAAAAGTTCTCCTGTCGTTCTCGCCCTCTTTCGCTGCCCTTACTTGGTGGCTGCCCTCCTCGCTCCGACCAGCGCACGTGTCCTAAGCGGCCGGCGCGTCCCCAGGGCTTTGCGCGTCCCGCGTGCGCTCCAGGAGCAGGGTGGCCAGCGAAACCCGTTCCCATTCAGGGACGCGCAATCCGCCCCGGCCGAGCGCGGCAGAAAGAGTGGCCGGGCGGGGAGCCAGGTTCCGAAAGCCACCTCTGTCCCTCGCGGCGGGTAGGGGGACACCCTGGCCCGAGCGGCCATTTCTGACCCAGGGCTGGGATTCCAGGAGCGGCTGTATTCAATTAACCCTGCGCCGCGCGGTCTCGGGCTGTCAAGTTACCGTGCCCCGACCTGTCTGTGGGTGTGAGGATGTGTGTGCGTGTGCAAGTGGGTGAGTATATGTTGCCTATGAATGTGTGTGTTTCCTCGCTTCCTGGATCCCCTGACTCTGTGCCTCTTGCCTCTGGGTCACTACTTCCCTGGCCTACCCCAGCCAGAATGGGACGAGACTTTTTTCACCTGGTAACTTGGGAACTCGCCCTCACCAACTAGGAGACTGGAACTGGTCTTGAGGAGCAAGATGGAGCAGGAGCGTGGAGGTCTCCGGTTCCCAGTCCCCTTTCTCCCAATTGGCTTGGGATTTCTCACAAGAGGCCAGAGCTAGACAAAAGTTTGTGGGCAGACCTATCAACAGGCCAGCTTTAGGAGAGAAAGGAAACAGAGAGGGTCCCAGAGGCTTTATAGAATGGCAGACTTGAACTCATGAATGGGTGCTTGTCTCCCTAAGAGTGCTTGGGAGTGCTCTCACCCCAGGGAAAGACAAGAATAGGGAGAAGGTAAAGCTCTCCAGGTTTCGTTTGCTGACCCTACTCTCCCCTCTCTCTCAGCCTCCTCATTTCTCGTATCACTGCTGTGGAAGCTGAGGCTCAGAGAAAGGGCCCTGCCCCCAAGTCTTTAGTGTATGGAGCTGGGCTAGAGAGGTCCAGATGCTCTTTCCTACATGCTGACTGACCAAATGGGGTTTGAGCTTTGACCTTGGGAATTGAAACCCAGTATTTGGCTTGTGATAAACAATTCTTGTATCTTTTTCTGCCATCTTCACCCCCTTTTTGGATTATTTTTGGTTTGCCTCTTACATCCTGGCGTATCTTGAATGTCACCCTCTTTCTGCTATAATTTCCTTCATCCTGATTTTTTGAGGTCTCTTAAAATTGTATGCCAACCCTCTAGTACCTTAGAGAAGCCCTGTTTGATTTAGACCCACTCGCAGATTGCATTAGAATATTCTTCCTTCCATTTTGTCAGATTACTGATAATGATATTATATAGAATGAGTCTCAGGATTAAGCCTGTTTGATATCCTGCCCTCCTGTGTTTCTGATTTTACTTCTCAAATCAGTCATTTTTCCATCAGACTAACAAAATCAAGATCATTACGAGCAAGCTGCCAAGTATGACATTGATAGGATCAAGGCTTTTCTGAAATAAAGCAATATAGCTTTTATTACATCAATTCGGGAAAGATGCATTGGGCTGTGTGCCCAGCTTTGCTTTTTTGGGGTGGGCAGAATCAGAAGACACAGTCTATTCTGGGATAGTGAGTATACAACTTGTCCCTTCCACTGGTCTGCCTACTCCTTGAGGGGAGAGGCTAGCTCCTCTGCATCCTTAGCTCTTAGCCTTCCGCTTGGCCTGGAGTTGGTGCCTGGTATGGGTCACTTACCTTCTGGAGCTCAACAGCCTGGGTTTGGGGGGAAGGCTGATAAAACTGAGTCAGATATCACTCCCCCAGGGCCTAAGGGGTGGTTTCACCTCAGCCATTCTCCCAGGCTCCTGAGTCTCTATGTCAGGAGCTGAGAGCGGCCATGTCTGCATCTGTGTCCTACATTTCCTATCCTGCCTCTTCTGGTCTTTAAAGGCACCCCTATCTCCCTATTCTGTTCCCTTGAAACACCCTTCTTCCAGGTTCCCATTGCTGGCCACCTGGGGGAGGAGAGGGATTAGACTGAGCCGAAGGTGCCACAACTTAGTGTTGAGTAGGAAGGGTTTGGCCTTATGACTTCAGACCTCAGTCTTGCCACCCCAGGAGAAGGGGCTACTGGTATTCAGTTATTGCAGGGTGGGACACCTTCCCAGGCAAACTGGAGAAAGTCCTAGGATGCCAGAGCACTGGCCTCATCCCCCAAGGAGCTAACAGGCCGAGTTCCATGCTAAGAAGCATCCCGGTGCCCTCCAGCTTCTCATGCCTCTTTGGAAGGACTAGTCCTACATGTACATGCCAGCTTCCTATTATCTTGAGAAGTAATACCTGTGATAATGGAGCATTCTATGAATGCAGGTTGCCGTAGGAAAGGATAGGGGAGAAAAAAACACTCATTATTATATTCATTATCTTCCTATCATCATACTCACCCATAGAGCATTATTTTTAAAGTTACTTATGGTCCTGGGTTTAGAGAAAACTGGGGGTGGGGGGTGGAATTAGGCTTCCTTCGAAAGTACTTTTTCAGTTAAAAGTATTGCATCTCTAATTTGGGCCTGGAGGCTCCTCTTGCTTTTTGAAAAGTGGATCATTTTCCAAAGTATAATTTATCTGGAATTAGACATTCAGGCACTCTTGCTGAAATCTGGGCAAACCTTAAAGGCACACATATAGTAATATAAAGTAATAATTATGTTTGTAGTTCTTGTTTGAGTGGTCATTTTAGTTTTATGAAATGAAGCTAGCGGCTTATATAGCATTAGAATAAACTTTGATCTGTTTACTAGCTGTTGTTTCTTTAAATAATTGTTTTTTTTCCCTTTAGAACGGGACTTTTAGCATCATTCCTTAGAGTACTTGGGTCTGTGGTGGGGGCTCAGAGACTGGAGATGGGGGGAAAGAGGGAGGCCAGATTGGTGGGGCTCCAGGCCTCCCACATCTCCTCCATTCACAGCAGCTCTGCTTTATCGTTTTGTTTTGTTTTGTTTTGTTTTGTTTTGTTTTGGAGTTCTCTAAACCAACTAACTAAGCAGATCAATTAACTAGGCAGATTGGTCTAAGCAGAGGAGTAATTTATCAGCAGCAAGCCCTGTGATGCCAAGCGGATTTAAGGTTCTAGAGCCTTAGGCAGAAGAAATATTAAGCTAAGATGAAGATTTAAGATAATTATAAAGAAAAACATTATGAGTCACATCTGAGATTATGACCAGGTTGATTCAGGATTGGGTCAAAAAAAAAAAAAGAGCCATACTTATATTTTTCTCTCCTTTAAAAGCATGCTTTTCATGTACCACTGTTATAACTAAGTGCTTGGTAATGTTAAATGTAGTTGGTTGATCAGAACAGTTTTGGCTGCTGTTTGTTCAGTCTCAACATTGGTGTCTGTTCTTTAATTTTATTCTCAAATAAATGGATAGATGGATGGTCCTATTTAAGAGTTTGGCTATGGGCCGTCCACAAAAGGATTATAATCTAGTTTTGAGGACATGCGCATTAGAAGAGATTGCCACCTGGCAAAGAGCTCTGTGATGTGCATCAAATGTGTGGTACTAACTTAAGGCTACTGGTGATCTGAGCAACAGATCAGACCTTTTTATCATTTGATAAGCCCGGTAGA
Source organism: Pteropus vampyrus (assembly GCF_000151845.1). Classification (NCBI taxonomy): domain Eukaryota; kingdom Metazoa; phylum Chordata; class Mammalia; order Chiroptera; family Pteropodidae; genus Pteropus; species Pteropus vampyrus. Next base: position 304,805 of record NW_011888866.1, read on the forward strand.
ACATTGGAACATATGTATGACATTCTTTAGGCAGAAATAGTCTAAGAGCCCATCAGAAGAGATTAGAAAGTACGTGCTTCCAGGAAAATGATATGTGAAAATGAGGGATGTTAAAGCAGGTCAGTTCTCAAATCCATAAATCTCCAAGAACAACTATTGTGTACCTACCTAGGTGCCTGTGAGCTAAGTACTCTGAGGGATAGAAAAATAAGACTCTTCCAGATCTTGAAGGATGTAACCTCCTTCACCGCCCCCCCCGACCCCCCAAAAAAACCTTAAGAGAAGGCAGTTTGATGTAGCACAAAGAATCTGTTGAATGCATAAATAGTGTGATCGTCAGTCAGCTTGTCCATCTGCACTGGGGTTTCCTTTAGTTCTGATTTCTAAGCTGAGCCATTTCATATTCTTATACACGGAAAAAAAAAAAGTGAAGTGCCTCAGGCTAGTCCTGTTTCTGATAATGAATCAGTTTCCACAGACACATGGTTAGAACTCTAATCTTACATATCAGCCCATCACTCTTATTGGGCCCCTTCCTTGGATCAAAACAGTGGCCTCAGTGCTTTGGGCGTTACATAACTTGGACCTCCCCTTTCCAGCCATTGTCCTCTTCCTCTCTGAGTACTCTGGTCTCTTCCTCAGTCTCGACTTCCCACAGTTCCTTATCTTCCTTCTTCTTTTCAGAGTCTTTCTCTCCTGCCTTCCATGCTCACATCTCTCCCAGCCACCTTTGAACTTCTCCAGCCCTTTCAGTTGGTGGCACACAGTTGGGCACTTAGGTATATAAATTCCCAACTCTACCAATTGTTTCATTCCTCCCCAATGAAATCTAATTAAGCCGTCGAATGCAGGGCCGTGCATTTTTCTGAGCAAAGGACAGAACTGGGCGACCACAGTAGGTGTTCATGAGAATCTGCTGGTGGAGAAGGCTCTGTGAGGAAACCATTGGTGGGGTGAGAGGGGAGCCCCCGGACAGTTCCGTGTCCGCCTGCCTGTCTTCCACTTAAAGAGACAGGAACTGCTTCCTCAGTTTCCCCAGGTGGCAGCTGTGTCCGCTAGGTCGGCCCAGCTGGGGAATTTGCACAGCTGGGGGAGGGGGTGGCGGGAAATGGTGCCTCGCTCGCCCCACCGACATCAAACCCTCGTTTGGCGTGTGAGGACAATGGCTGTCTTATTTTCTCCATTCGCCGTGCACAATGCCGGATTCTCTCATTCACCCGCGGCGGTGCGAGCGAGGTAATTAGCCAGCGCCATTCAGCGCGGACACTATTGCTATGCGGGGGGGCGAGGACGCCCGCGTCGGCGGGGATTAGCCGCGGGCCGGGGTGTGCAGCTGCGGCCACTTCAAAGGGGCCCGGCGGGCCCGGCCGGCTGTGGGAACCGGCGCTGCCTCCCCCGGGAGCCGCCCCTCCGGCTCGGCCCTGGGCCGCTGCGGATGGGACCCGCCGGTCCTCCCCGGCCCGGCCGCCGCCGCGCTCTCTGCTCTCCCTGGGCTGCTCGGCCCCAAGCCCCGGCGGCCGTTGTCGCCTCCATCACACCCCCACTTTCATCAGGACCTCAAGTACTTTTTTCTTTTGAGTCCCGGGAGTCAAAGGGCAAAGAGGGGAAGGAGGGGGAGGGGCGAGGGGGATGGGAGCTTGACACAAAGCGCTGACCTCGGAGGAGCGGAGCAGATGGTCCCACTTACTCCTGCCGCCGAGTGAGCGGCTCTCAGGGCCTCAGGCTCAGGGCTCTGACCCCGCCCGCCATCCGAATGCCTGAACTGGGGCTCTGCGGGGGCTGGGCTCCCACATACTCCTCCACCCGCCCTGCTGCCCACTCTGAGCTTCCTGGCATTGGAGTCAGACTGCCTAGACCAGCCAGCCTCCAGCAAGGCTTGGGGGCCTGGGCCGAAAATTTGCCCTTGTTGAATACTGGAGCCATAGGGAAAATTAGGATTTTCAAGAACCCGCCAGACCAGGGGTTCCCAATTCTGGCTATGCGTTTGAGACCCCACCTTGAGCTTTAATAGAAATACAGATTCCTGAGCACCACACCAGACCCAGGGATCTGAAGCTCTGGCAGTAGAGTCCAGAAATCTGCATTGCTACCCGACACCCTAGGTTATTATGATACACAGCCAAGTTTGTGAATGGGGGTCTAGTCCAACTTTTTCATTTCCATTGAAGTTGAAACTCAGGTGAGGAAATAACTTACCCAAGGATAAACACTGAATCATGTCAGGGTGGGGACTTGGGTGGAAGATGATGGGGAATGATCCCCCTGAGACTATATGACCCTTAAAGTCGGCATTCAGGAAACAGTTTATGAAGGTTTATTATTTACTTTATTATTTATTTGTTCTAGGTGCTGGAGGGTAGAAAGGTAAATTAGACTGTTCTCTGCCGGTAAGGGACTCATAGGCTAGTAAGGAGAATTGGTGCGTGAACAACTACTCTGATATAGTCTAGTAAGGGCTAGGAGAGAGGCACAAGGTGACACATTTGAGGCAGGAATTAATTCTGCCTTCTTTGGGGAATGTGGAGGATGGGGGTGCTCCTAGAGAAAGAAGCAAACAAGTTTCAGGCAGAGAAGATAGCAGAAGAAATATATGTATGAACATCTATGATATGTCCAGGGAAGGCAAACTTGTCTCACCTGGTCAGAGTACAAATCACATGAAGACAGAATTAGCTGGCATTTGAGGCTGGATAGATGAAACAGGACCTAATAACGAAGACCTTGAAAGCCATCTTAAGGAAAGTATCTTAATTCGAGGCAATAGAGAACCACCGAAGATGTTCGATAATCATATTGGATATTCAAGAAGATAATTATGGATTTAGAAAGGGGGGAGAAAGGACTAGAAATGGGAAGGCCGGAAGAGGGAAGCTGTTACAGAAACACTGGAGGTTGATAAGAGCCTAAGCTAAGGGGATGGTATGGAAAGGGGTAGACCAGGATTCAGTGACCAGTTAGCAACCCCTTGAAACTCCAGGATCCTCCCATGGAACGTAGACCTCTTTCTTCCCCCAAACAAATAAATCTTATTCTGGAGTGTTGTTGGGGCGGAGAACCTACAGGCCTTAATCTACTGTGGTTCAGTGTTGAGCCACTGGAGATCTTGTGGAGCCATGAGATGTAAATGCAGCATTGGATCAAAGGTTGAGACTAGGAGAAGGTGCTTTCATGGATGTAGAGGGACTACTTTACCCAGTGTTATCCTAGAATCTTAATATTGGTATGGACCTTAGAGATTATCCTGTCTATCCTGCCAACTCCCATTTTACAGATGAGAAAACCAAGGTTGGTTTTCTCACATAGGGAGTCTGTGATAGAGCCAGGCATGATCCCTGGCCCCTTCTCCACTACCTAACCCCTACTATAATAGTCTCTAATATATGGCTCTGGAAATTTTGGGGAAGTATCTGTTTTTGTTGAGTAGACCTCATGGTCATGTGAAAGCAATTTACTTAATAGCTCCAGCCTGGGCCTTCTAACCAGATGCCCTTCCGGGAGGTGAGGGAGATCCGGTGTCCTGACCAGAACAACGACGGAAGTTAAGGATGTTGTAGGCGTGGGCAGGTTTACATAAGGAAGATTGGTGACCCTGACATGGGTGGAGACATGCAGTCTGTGGAGAGGGGCTCTGCTGGGCCTGGACATTGTCAAGTCTAAGGCAGAGAGTGATTCCCAAGTTGACTCCCAGCCTAACTCTGCACCCTCGACTGGCGCTTGCAAGCAGATGTGCCTCAAAGGCTGTAGCTGGATGAGACTTTGCAATTTGTCTAACTCGACTCCTGTATTTTGCAGAGGAAGAAACAGAGGCCAAGAATGGGGCTTTGGATTTATCAAAATCACACATCTAGATTTGCAACAACATTAATCACCTCAAGAGTCTTATGCTAAGTGAAATAAGTCAGACAGAGAAAGACAAATACTGTTCACTTACATGTGGAATTAAAAAAAAAACTTACAGATACAAAGAACAGATTAGTGGTTGCCAGAGGCAGGGGATAGGTGGTGGGTGAAATGGGTGAAAGGGATTAAAAGGTACAAACTTCCAGTTATAAAATAAATAAATCATGGGGATGTGATGTACGGCACAGTGACTATAGTTAATACTGTATTGCATATTTGAAAGTTGCTAAGAGAATAAATCTTAAAAGTTCTCGTCACAAGAAAAAACAATTCGGTAACTGTATGGTGATGGATGTTAACTAGATATTTGCGGTGATTATTTCACATTATATACAAGTATCAAATCATTATGTTGTACATCTGAAACTAATATAATGTATGCCAATTATCCCTCAATTAAAACAATAAAAATAAATTTTAAAAAGGTCACAAATCCAGTTATTAAAAGGATTAAATCAGTCTCGCTGGCTACCTCTCCCTTTAGCAATTCCACCTCCCCTTCCTTCCAACTCACCCCATGGAAGCCACTAGCATTTCCCAAAACCAAGAAAATCAATTGCTCTTCTATTTTTAAGGCCTCAGCAGGCAACAGGAGTAGCCCTGCAGCTCAGACTTCCTGGATTGCTATGTTGGAAGTGCTCAGGGAAGAGCTACCCTGGGATAAACGCCTTGGTTGTTTATTGACCTGTGTCAATTGAATTTAGGAAACTGCCCAGTGGCCATTAGTAGGGTGGTAACACCACCTTCTCGTGGTACATATCTGCATTAGTTATACTCTGTGAAATCCACCCCAAATCCTGGGAGTGTTCAATTAAAGCGAAACTGGCTGTATCATGGGTATCTGAATGTGAGTAGGCATGGTACTTATAAGGGTCTAGGATATTGTGTACCTCTGTTTTTCAGTATGAATGTCCTTAGGTATCATCGATGCTGTTTGAGCAGCATTTGAATGTGTGTCTCCCTCACTCCCCAGGGCAAATGTGGTGCAGGGAAAAAACACTGGATTTGGAGTCAGGGGACTCCTAAGTTCAAATGCCTGCCTTAACACCATTAACTGGCTGTGTGACCTTGGGCAAGTTACTTAACCTCTCTGAGCTTCAGAAGGGCAAGTAATCCGTACTTCTCAGAATTATACCGATTAAGGGATATCTAACCTTTGACTATCAGCAGCTTCTGCAGGGCTGTTTTTCAGGGCCCTGTTACTGTGATAGGACCTAAGATGCTGGCCCTGGTGCTTTCATCCTTCTGACATGTCGTAGGAGCTCGGGTGGAAACGTCTAAGGACAGGGCCTGTGTGATGAAGGAAGTTTGCTCCTGGGGTGCCAGAACAGCCTCTGTGACACAGTAGCAGCCAGTAATTATCTGTCGAATGAATTCTTAGCTTCGGCCCAGTGAGTCTATGTAAATAAGACAGGTGACTATATTTCCCAAACCAAAAAACAGGACACATCCTCTGAGTCTTTGCCTGATATGTGGGATGTAAACAGGACACAATATTTGAAATTGAGACTGCTTTTGCAAACCTAGCAGTGGGGTAGGTAGATGCGGTTGTCTCCCTTTCCCCTTCCCAGAATGTATAAGAGCAATGGGGCACACCCACCCAGTGTCATATCCAGTCTTTCACTTAAGGCAGGCACTCACGCCTATGTCCAGGCACACTGCATGCCCTCCACTGAAGGCTGGAGGGTACAGGGGAGAGGAACTCATGGCTTGATCTGGAGGAAGATCTGGAGCTTCCGAATTATGGGCTAAGTAATTAAAAGTAGGGCGTTGAGAGGTTTTATTCTCCTTGAGTTGTAAAAGCCCAGCTTAGGGGTTGCAGAGAGCCCCATATTTCCTTCCCTGCAGCCATGCTTTGAGCCTTACAGTCCACTGGAATCAAAGATCAGGCCATAAGAGTTCGATGTTCACCAGTCCTATAGCGGGCCAACAGCTGGATATAGGGATTTTCCCAAACCGAAGCCAGCCCCCCACAGTCTCCCACCTCTCCCCCATCCGGGCCCCCATTTGTCAGAGGTGGCTCCTCAGGAGGGAGGGAGGAGACGTGGATTTATGACTGCTGACTTGAAAGACAAAGTTGCCTTTTGTGTTAGAATTGGGGCCAGGGGAGTGGTGAGCTGGTGGTGGAATGGGAGGGTGGCAGGGAGGGGCTGGGGTTCAGGGGCCAGAGGCAGCGGGTGAGGGGCTTGAGGAGGCTGAGGAGGCAGACAAAGGGATCCAGAGGCTTCTCAGAGCAGGGTCACCAGGCAAAGGCCCAAGTAAATCAATCACCCCCATCGAAGCTGAGCAGGGCCTCAGAGCCATCACAGTCCTTTGGGGCTGATTGTAAGTACTAGATACCGTCCATCTACATTTATCCAACACCCAAACCCTACACACATCCCTCCCCTCCTCCTCAAAACATACTCTGGATTCAGAACCTTACTTCAGCTCTGAGACTACCCTTTGGAAGCCCAGGAAAATAAATGCAGGTCTTTTAAGTTCACACTTTCCCTCTCCCAAATGACTACAGCCTGTCAGTATGGGGATTCTTCCCTTATAGAGCCAATGTCAAGGCAAGGTGAGGATGCAGATAATTGAGAGACAGGGACAGAGTGTTGAGGAGGGTGAGCCTGGACCAGAGGACCCTAATAACAAGACTAATACCCCACTGGAGACTGTAGGCAAGTCACCAGCCTCCCCAGAACTCAGGGCTCTCTGCCTTTACCTCTCTCCTTCCCGTAGACTTTAGAGATAGGACATTTACAAGTGCTTTGAGGAGTTTAAAGATCATGCGAGGTGGGCCTTGGCTGGCCTCCTTGCCCGCCGGGGGCCACTCTACCCCAGCCATTGCACTCCGCTGGTGGCTCTGCCTGGTGGGTATGGGTGGAGGCCTGAGTAGCCATCGGGTGCCTTAAGTTCAGCAGGTGCTTTAACTACACCTCAGAGAGCCACATCCATCCCCTGGAATGAGCCTGGCCAATAAAGGCATGAGTTTATGGGCTTCATAAACATTTTACTAGAGAAATCAAGGCCTCAATTACCCAATGGCCTCTTCCAACTGACAGCTTGTCTATTGGGGCCTCTGTGAAGCCCCCAGGCAGAAATGAGATAGAAGAAGCCAAGCTCTGGTTTATACCCAACTGCCCTCCCCCTCAGCCTATTGACCCTCTCTTACAAAGTCTGACTTTACTCACATCTTCAGGGAGTTTGAGCCTCTACCACTAACTCTGTGAGCCTTAGCCTTAGCCTTTCGATAGGAAGATAGCTGCCATCCCTTCTTCCCCCAACCGCCAGCCATGCCCTGAGTAACTTCTCATCTCCCTTTTAAGTCAAGAGCCTACAATTTTCCCTCAACAATAGCTAGCAAGTATTTTCTATTTATGAAGGACCGTGCTGAACACTTTACAAATATATCTCATCGAATCCCTCTAATGTTGCAGCTCTGGAAACATGAGCTATTATCGTCCCTATTTTATAAAGTGAGGTTCTGAGAGAGGAACTTGCCCAAGGTCACATAGCCGATAGCGAAGATGTTGAGTTTTGAACTCAATTCTATATGATTCCAGAGCCTGTGCTATTAAACTTTTCACTGTACCCCCATCTCAAAAAGCTCTTAGCAAGTATTTCCCCACTAGGAGCAGAAATCTTGCCTTACTAAGATGTGATCAAATATAAGTCCTGTCCGAGGTCTCTGAGTCCATATGGCCAAGAGGGGAGGGAGCCAGCAGGAGCACGGCTAGGTTAGTCAAGAAGATGGAAAAGAAAAGGGGGTTTTCTGGTGGGGCAGCAAGAGAGAAAGCAGCTGGGAGTCTGGGGTCTTGCCTTAGGTCTGTACCAGCACTGTCTAATAAAATTTCCTATGATGATGGAAATATGCTGTTGGTCCTGTCCCATAATGTAGCCAGTAGCCACTTGTGGCTATTGAGCACTTGAAGTGTGCTTAATGAGTCATAGAAACTGAATTTAAAATTTTTATTTAATTTTAATTTAAATGGCCACATGTGGCTACTGCCTACTACTAGAGGTTCTCACCATAGCCGATGGCTGAAATCTGCTCATAGTTCTCTGGTGATATAATGTCCTGTGGGCTCATCCCCAAAGAGCTCTGGCTATTTCTATATGCCACATTGTAAGGGTGCCTTGCCCGCACAGAGATTGGCTAGAGGAGTGTCTCCAGGCTCAAGGTATCTGAACATCATTTCACATCACAAGTGGCTAAAAGATTTAAGGGTATTTTACCTCAGAAGATGTTTCTCAGGGAACAACCCAGACCTCAAGTATTTGAAGGGCTCTTTGGTAAAGAACAAAGTTGTTTGTGTCTTCTACAGCAGTACTGTTCAGTAGAAACAATGTGAGCCACCACAGGTGATTTAAAAAAAATTTTTTTAATGCCTACAGCACCTGGTATTCCTAGGTGGTCTCCCATCCAAGTACTAACCGGGCCCGACCCTGCTTAGCTTCCGAGATCAGACGAGATCAGGCACGTTCAGGGTGGTATGGCTGTAGACTGATTTAAAATTTTTTGTAGTCACATTTATAAAAAAAATTTTTTTAAACATGAAGTTAATTTTAATAATAAATTTTATTTTACTTAATATAGCCAAAATATTATCATTCCAACATTTAATCATTATTTTTAGATTATTAATATTTTTACACTTTTGCACTATCTTTAAAATTTTAAATATTATCATTGCAACTTGTAATCAATATTTTAAAATTGTTATCAATTACATAGTATTTTTTCCAATTTTTTTATTCTAGTTAAATACAGATAATATAAAATTTACTATCTTAACCATTTTTAAGTTCAGTGGCATTAAGTACATTCATATTATTGTGCAAACAAACCATCACCACCATCTATCTCTAGAACAATTAAATAACTTCCTATTTCTTTCTCAGCCCCTAGCAACCATCATTCTACTTTCTGTTTCTATGAATTTGTCTACTTAGTTACCTCATATAAGTTGAATCATACAGTATTTGTCTTTTTGTGACTGGTTTATTTCACTTAGTGTAATGTCCTCAGAGTTCATCCATGTTGTAGCTTGTGCCAGAATTTCCATCTTTCTTAAGGCTGAATAGTATTCCATGGTCTGTATACACCACATTTTGTTTATCCATTCATTCACTGCAACTTGTGTTGCTTCCATGCTTTAGCTAATGTGAATAATTTTTATATGAATATGGGTGTACACATATCTCTTTGAGACCCTGCTTTTAATTCTTTTGGATATATACTCAGAAATGGAATTGCTGGATTATGTGATAATGGTTTTTTGGGGTTTTTTTTGAGGACCGCCATTCCATTTTCCAAAGTGGCTACACCATTTTACATTCCCACCAACAGTGTACAAGAATTCCTTCCAATTTATCCACATGCTTGCCGACACTTGTTATCTTTTGTTATTTTTTGTTTTCTTTTTTTTGTTTTTTGTTTTTTTGATAGTAGCCAGCCATCTTAATGGATGTGAGGTAACATCTTGTTATGGTTTTGATTCACTTTTGCCTAATGTTTACTGTCTTTTTTTTTTTTTAATACTAAGCCTTTGAAATCCGGTATGTATTTTACACTTAAGCCTACCTCAGTTTGGCCTGGCCACATTTCAAGTGCGTAATAGCTGGCTACTGTATTGGAAAATGTGACTCAAGGGGAGAAAGTTGGGGGCATTGGGTAGAAGCGTATGGGATTCAGGCATGTCTCTAGTGTAAGGAAAAACATTACAATCATCGGAGCAGCCTGAAAAGGGACCAGGAGGCTATGTGTCTCTGGTCGTTGGCAGGGATAGATACAAGGAGGGAACTAGCCTTGATGGCCTTTGGAAGAGTCTGTAGTTCATGGTTGTTTTTCTTGACCCAGCTATGTGAGTAGAGGTAGTGGGTGCCTCAGACCCCTGGTGCCACCAGCGTTCGCAAAGGCTGTTTTGAACTCTCCACCCCAACATACCCACTGATTGTTTTGTCATCACACACCGGACAGGAGTCTGGCAGTACCCGAAGGGTTGGAGGCTGAGCTTAGGGGAGGCTGCCAGCTTTTTTCCCAGCACTCTGTCTTGACCGTTCGCTGCCCCCCGGCGTCCCCCTGGAGCCTGTCTAATCAGATCCAGGCCTGACCTTGCCAGAGGTCCTGGACCAGGAGGAAAGCTTCCCCTCCCCTCCCTGAGCTACTCTAGATCTGGCTCTCAGGAGACCCCTCCCCTTGGGGTGATTTATAGGAATGTCCAGGAATCATTTCCTTCCTGTTTCTGCTCCCTTCCAGGCCAGTGGATTGCTGGGCTCACTCTCTGCCCTTGTCCTTCCCTATGGCCTAGCTATACCCATGACTGAGGCAGGGAGGGACTGGGAGATTTGTTCCCAGATTGCTTGGGGACAAAGGTGCTTTCTTCTTCCTTTCTCCACAACTGCCACCAAAGCAGGCCTTTGTCCACCGTGTTGCTCTCTCTGACCCTCACACTGGAAGGGCCTCCCAACCACTGCCAATTACTCCCTCTTATCCCCCAGCTTGAAGTGAGGGACCCCAAACTTTGCCTACCTCACCCAAGTGTCAGCAGGAGTATAAAGGATCAAGAGCCACAAACCACAGCACCACCTCCATGTCCACCAACCGCAAACACATACTACAAAAACTGGCCACAAATAGCGTCTGTAACCTGCGTACACCGTTATCAACCACACAGTGGCATCCAGGATGACTTGTTCAGGGCTCAGGGTGATCAGAGGTCTGGCCCTCAGCCTCACATACCCATGCTTGTCCAAGGACCGTCTCCCCAGAGAGGCACGCTGAAACACAGCTTCCCCTGTGTCAGTGCCCTGCTAGCAAAGCCAGGGCAAAAACAGATTTGTAGTCCAAACATGTCCCACCCTGAGAGATTGGAGAAGGCCTAAGTGGCACCGAGAAACTTTATCTCCTGACTTCTTAGAGAAAAATTGCTGTTACCTGTGAACTAGGAGTGAGTGAAATAATCCAAGTGACACCAACTAAACTGAATATGGATAAGGGCCTGTTTATGAAGGTGGCTGGAGTCAGAGCTGGAAGGGCCCTGACAAAACCTATTTACCTCTTCATTTACAGATAAGGGGCCTGGCACTCTGACACGGCCTGCCCAGGCTCTCATGGCAATCTCCTGGACATTTAAGGGATATGCAAGGCTAGACAGATGTGTGAGGAAGAGGAGGGAAGAAGGAACTTCTGATAAAGAGGACCACACCTCCTATTGCAACCATCTCCTCTGGATCACACCTCTGTGGCCAACTGGGGTACACAGAGGCTCAGAGGGGTAGGATTGAGGAACCATCTCTGGGGTTCTTAATAATCCTTGCAATTTGTAACATGGCACCAACTCAACCAGTGAGAAGATACCAATCCAACCTGCAGTCCACTCTGGAGTTACCTGCCCTTGGAGAGTGAAAATCTTGCTGGAGAACTAAGAGGCACCTCCACAGAGGGCCTGGGGCATGGGACTTCTGATTCGAGGTGTGGAGAGCCACCAACTGGCCCTGGGCCTTAGTTTCCCCTTCATAATATGAAGGGGATGGCTTTAGATGAGTAATTTTAAGTACTTTTAAAGGCATAGCTTCTCTTCAAATGAAATGTTTGGCAGAACTGCAATTAAGTAAGCTGTTAGAAAGGTGCTGTTGCTCTGATGGAAGGGAAAGTGGAGTTCTGAGCAGGGAGAGGTCACAGTTGTATCCAAGGGGCACCAGGGGACCCTTGGGAGTCCTGCTGTGACATGTGTGAAGAACAAAACGGGTCCGGAAAAAAGAACCCAAAAGGAAAATCCCCCCCAACAACAAAAGCAACCCAAGCCGCCGGCAATGGTCAAGTTTGGGGGAAAAAAAAGAACCAAAAAAGAAAGGCCCTACTTTCTCCATCCCCAGTGCACTTTTAAAGAAGCAGCCCTTTCCCTTGTATCTCTGCTCAGGCCAGTTCCTAGCTCTAGGCTCCTCCAGGGAGCCAAGAATGGGGGCTAGAAACACAAAAGGATTGGTTCCTTAATGAGGAGGCATCTGTAGTCAGCAGAGCCATTAGTCCCCGCCCTAAGTCCCTGGGGCGCTTTGAGCTCCTCTCCAGCTGGAGTGAGGAGGGGGCAGGCAGCTTCCCAGCTTCTAAATGGGCAGGGCCGGGTCACAGACAGCCAACCCAAGAGCCTGGGTGCCTTCTCTACTCCCCAGGCTCTCTTCCAGTCCTTCCTAACTGGAGGTTGAGGGGCAGAGAGACCTGGAGGCCATGCCTCAGCCCCATCCCCCAACCCCCTGGGCTGATCTGCAGGCCCTTGGCCAAATATAGCCTTTGGTCTGAGACAGGGCAGGCTGACCTCATGGTACTCCCTGGGGAATCCTCCCACAAGCCTGGTGGGGACTCCAGCTGGGGCACTTGCTGCCACCTCCTGCCACCTGCTGCTCCGAAGGCCCAGAAATACTGTTTGTTAGGGCTATACCTACATGGGGAAACGTGTGATTAATTACACGGTTCCAGAATCACACACCAGCCACAGGAGCCGAGAGATACAAGCCCACGTTCACACCCAGTAGTGGACATTCATATCATATATGCAGGGACAGCCGTGTCTTCTGGGCAAACACAGACCCACACTCGTGTGCAAAGAGGCACATACACCCTATCAGCCGTGCTCCCAGGAGGCCCCAGAAGAGGAGGAGGCAGGGCGGGGGATTTTTATGCATGTTTATATTTAATGAACCACATGCAAATGAGATGGAGAATGAGCCACAAAAGAGTCATCCCCCAGAGGCTCTGGGAAGAAGGGCACAAAGACTCAGCCTTTCGAGGCTGCCTGGAGTCTAGGACAAGCCAGCGGATTGAGGGGGCCTGAGACAGGGTGTGCCCACCCACACCAGGGAGCTGGGAGCAGGAGCCAGGACCAGCTCCAGTGCCCCTGCTGCTGTGGGAGCGGGTATCCTTCTGGGAGGGGACGACTGTCCCAGTTGATGGAGTGCTGGAGGGGAGGGGCTTACTGCCTGGACAGATGGTGAGCCGCCTTCCCGCACTTGAAGCAAAGTGGATTTTAATGAAATAGCAGCCCCGGTGCTGAAGCTAGGAACCTGAGTGGGAGGGGCCCCTTCCCTGAGCTTTGCAGGGTGGGGTTTGGGGATGGGTGGGAATGAAGGTGAGCAGGAACACTTAACCAGCCTAAAATGGGTGGGGGGCATGCACCACAGCCCCTCTACACAGGCCTCTGCAGACCAGACTTCAAGCAGTTAGTTCAGATTCCCAAAAGGTGGGGAGGGGTCCCCTGAATATTTATGACGCATTGAAATGTAGATTGGTAGGTCTGACAGACTTCTGAGAGGCTTGTCACCTTGGATGGATATTATACCACCCCCTTGGGGTGCATCCAAAAGCTGCAGAAGAACTGGGGGTGGGGGGTGAGAAGGAAAGGCAAAGAATACCAATACCACTGGGCGCTGGTAACTAGCGTCTAATGACAGGTGTTCCTGCTGGGCAACACTGGACTGACTGCATCCTCTCTCTAGGCCTCAGTTTCCCATTCTGTAAAACATGCAGTGTAATACTTAGGCCTTGCCATGGGGAAGTTTATAAAAATAATTTGGAAAACAGTAGAAGAAGTAGTCAGGTGGACTCAGGAGCAGGACTTTCTCTGACTGGCCTTTGAGGGTCGGCAGCCCGAGATTTCCTCGTTAGAGGTTTGTCACCCCAAAATTTGTCTAGACCTTTCTCTAAGTGTCCCAGCCCAGCCTGTACCACTCCCTTCGGGGGGGATGTTTCCCAGAGTGGAAGGCAGGGTAAGTGTAGATGTCTCTCCAAGCTGATGCCTTGTATCTACCAGATCCAGAAAAACCACTGCTGCTTGGTGGGGTAAGCTCCAGGGTTCTAGGACACTGGTCTGTGATGACCACCCCCCCAACAGACACACACACAACCTCCCCTCTGCACCTCAGCAGTGTTCCTCACCTACTCGCATCTCCCTTTTTTTCGCCAGCCATGTCCGACTTCCATGTGCATCCCCAGGCCACCGTGGGCGAGGAGGGTGGCGTGGCCCGCTTCCAGTGCCAAATCCATGGGCTTCCCAAACCCCTGATCACATGGGAGAAGAACAGAGTCCCCATTGACACAGACAATGAGAGGTGAGTCACATGTGGGAAAGCTGGAGGGAAGATGAGGAGGTGGGCCTGGGACCTGGGCCTTAAAGAAGGACCTCCTTCAGCCTCCAGGGTGGGCTTTCAGCAGCTGTGTTGACACTGACTGACCCCGTGGCTTGCTGGACCCAGATTTGATGCTCATGGATGTGTCTGTGAAAAGGACTGTGTATGATTGTTGTCAAGGCTGGAATTGTGAGTGTGTCCACCTTTGAGAGTCCCAGTGTGTGTCTCTGATGATGACAGTCACATTGGGACAGTGCCTGGGAGACAGGCTGTGTGTGATGCTCGGTGTCCCTGTGGCTGATGGTACCAGTGCTGCTGGTCAGCTGTGTACCCCCCTCACAACAGGTACACATTGCTGCCCAAGGGGGTCCTGCAGATAACAGGACTTCGGGCTGAGGACAGTGGCATCTTCCATTGCGTGGCCTCAAACATTGCCAGCGTCCGTGTCAGCCACGGGGCCAGGCTCACTGTGTCGGGTGAGTGTCCTTTTTCCTGCCTAGTTCTTCCTCCAGCAAGCCTCCTGACTTCTCCCCACCCTCAAATAAATCCCCTTTCAGCTGGCCCCTGGAGACTTGTCAGTCAAGGGTATGCAGAGCATCTTCTAAGCCTAAAGCTCTGTGCTCCAGGTGAAGGTTCAGAAGGACTCCAAGGCCTGCTCCCTGGCTCAGTTCTACCTGGGGAAGCCCAGCCTTTGCTTATCCTGGGGGCTCTCTCGTTGCTAGAGGCCCTGCAGGTCCAGGAGCTGAGGGATGGGTGGGAGCAACATCCTGAGGCCCCTGGCATCTCCTCTCTGCCCACAGGACCTGTTTTTTGGGCTCGCGTTTATTTTATGCCCCCTATGTCCTGGGTTATGGGTGGGGTGAGCAGGTAGGAAGGGTCCCAGCTGAAGTGAAGAAACATGGCATCTTCCTCCCAGGCTCAGGCTCTGGGGCCTACAGGGAGCCAGTGATCCTCGTGGGGCCTGAGAACCTTACCCTGACTGTGCACCAGACCGCAGTGCTGGAGTGTGTCGCCACGGGCAACCCTCGCCCCATTGTGTCCTGGAGCCGCCTGGGTGAGCCTCATCCCAAAGCTCCAGCCTCTCCCACCCTGTCCCACCTCCTGGGAGGGCCTGTCTCATCACCCAGCTCTAGGGGCACTTTGAATCCTGTTTGTTCTCCATGGGGGTCTGGTCTCTGCAAGGTCTGGGGAGGGGTTACGTTTCCTCTCCTTGGCAGTACCAGGGAGGTCCGCCTGCCCGCTGCATTCTCCCTCCTCCCTGTGCTGCTGGCTTAGCTCCCTGGGTTACCTTGTCCAGTCCTGAGCAAGCCCCTCCTCCTTGCTTCCATCACCCTCCAGAACCCCTCTGCAGCTTTCAGCACCCCGTCCCTTTTCCTTCCCACCCATCTCTGCCCTCTACACCCTGGCCAGACACCCCAGCTATGTAATCCTAGATGCCTCAAAATCTCAACCAGTTATCACACCCTTACTGCGGGCCCCCCAGTCTCTAGTCTGGCCCCCTAAATCCCTGGCCTAAATCCCTAGGCAGCTGAAGGAGAGAAATGAAAGGGTGCAGATGGGTCCACATTGTCTGAGCAGAAAGGTCACTGGGGGAAGGAGAGTCTGGAGGGATGAAGTGGGGTGGGCATTCACAAGGAGACTGCATCACATTGTGGCAGCTGAGTGATCAGGGAAGGAGGGGGCAGCAGGCCAGATAATGGAGTAGATTTCACCACTTCAGGGACTGAATGGGGAGCTGTCTCCTTGCATTCTGACTGTGCTAATGTGATCCTGGTGGGGGTAGGGGTGGGGTGGGGGAGGGCACGGTCCCTGGGAGAGGCAGAAAAGAGCCTCCACACCATTAGGAGGGGCCCAGAGGCACTGCAAAGACCATCTGGTCCAACATTCCCCAAAGCACTATCTGCCTGGGGAAAGAATGACCTGGTGGTCTAACAACTTTAGAAAACAGTCAACCAAGTCCTTTTGCTGCAGGACTTCTCAGAGCCTTTATGTTAATGGACATTGTGACAGTCCAGGAGTGGAATGGATATTTGACTGTAAAACTTTTTTTGAGACAAACCACACTGTGAAAATCCATTTAATTCAAAACCCTTACTTTTCTGATTGAGAAACTGAGAGAACCTTGGAGGTCACCAGTGAGTCAGTGACAATGCTGGAATTAGGACCCGGGTCGCTACTGCTAGAGGAGTGTTTTCAGTTCTGCCCACATCACCTCCACCGTGCTGATGCGATGCTTGGGAGGAAAGGCGTTGAGTCAGAGATTGGGACCCCCGGAGGACTGGTGGATCGGCAGACACTCTGGAACATTCACAATTTCCCCTTCTTCCACACCCATCTTCCTGACCCTCCCTCACGGCCTCTCTCCTTCTCTCCCAGATGGGCGCCCCATTGGGGTGGAGGGCATCCAGGTGCTGGGCACGGGGAACCTCATCATCTCAGACGTGACCGTCCAGCACTCGGGTGTCTATGTCTGTGCAGCCAATAGGCCTGGCACCAGGGTGAGAAGAACAGCCCAGGGCCGGCTGGTGGTGCAAGGTGCGTACCTCCCACCCCCGGGAGAGGAGGGGGAGGGGCTTCCCCACAGCCGCCTCCTTCTGCCCTGTTCCTTGCCTCATCAACATCCTTACCCCAGGCCCAGGACCCTAGACTCACCCAGTTTCCTATAATTGCCCCTCCCCAGGTCCCCAGGCCAGGCCAAACGGGCAGCTCTCTTCTCTGCCTCGGGAATGGGAGGACATTCTTGGTCATGAGCCCCTGTGTACCCCTCCCAGGTGCCAGCATGACTTCTCCAGTCATTTCTACTTCGTGATCTCAGCGGGTTTCCCACCCCGTGTCTCTCACATGTGTCCCTTGCGCTGCGTGCTGTTTTCATTCACACGTGCGGCACTTTCACGCTCACACCTGCCTGCTCGCTCTCAGCGTGTTTGTCATTTTCACACTCACACCCCAGCTCCCGCCTCACCAAGGGAGGTGGCCTCCACTCCCACAGTTTGCAAGGCCTCTGCAGCTGACTTGGTCCTTCTATCCATCCTCCTGCCCTGGGGCTCAACTGTCCCCATGGACTGGGCTTGAATTTACCGTCTCCAGTTTGCCGTGGCTGTGGCCTCATGGAGAGCCGGGGAAAGCATGGGAGAGAGGGGTATTAGAGACTTAAATGCCTGTGTGTTTAGCATTCCATGTGCTGTTAATCTGTCCAAATGAAAGTGATGGAGCATTTCATTTCTCGGGTGTTAATGGAAACTTGAGGCCTGGGATTGGAGGAGAGCAGAACTGAATGTAGGGGCGAGGGGGGCTGGCACTGAGGCCTCATCCATCTCGCAGTCATTACCGCCTTCGAGGTGCAGCCAAACCTATTAGCACATTTATTTATTTAACAATTTCCTGAACAGGGAGCTCAGCTTGATTGCTTTCGGATACAAATGTCAGTCTTTTAAAGAGTCATTAAAATGGAGTCCTCTCTTGGGTCTGCCTCTGGGGTGGATAGAGGTGGGGCCTGCCCTCATCTCCTGGAGCCCCCGGCCACACCTGGAGGATTTTTCCAGGTGTGTGTGTTGGGGACCCACCCTGTCCTTAGCAGACCTCCATCCCACCCCCTCTTCCCCTTTCCTCATCTCTTCACTCACAGCTGTCTCATCCCTCTCCACCTGACCCTTACTGCTCTTCATGCTTTTCTGTGCTCCCCACCCAGCCCCTGCAGAGTTTGTCCAGCACCCCCAGTCCATTTCCAGGCCAGCTGGGACCACAGCCATGTTCACCTGCCAAGCCCAGGGTGAGCCACCTCCTCACGTCACGTGGTTGAAGAATGGACAGGTGCTGGGGCCAGGAGGCCATGTCAGGCTCAAGAATAACAACAGGCAAGTGTGTGGTGTGTGCTGGGGTTGGGCCTGCAGTGAGTGGCCTGGGCAGGCTGTGCACCTCTCTCTAGGAAAGAACACTAAGTTGAGGTCTGGAGACTTGAGTTCGAGTCTCAGGTCTGCCACTAACCTGCTGGGAGACCTCAGAGGAGTCATTTGTTTTCTAGAGGAGTTCAATGTCTTCATCTCTCAAATGGGGAGACTTGGTGAACCTACAGGGGTACTCTGGGAGGAGAAGGGGACCTGAGACTCTCCCTCCCCCTGCAGCACGCTGACCATTTCTGGAATCGGCCCTGAAGATGAGGCCATCTACCAATGTGTGGCCGAGAACAGTGCTGGCTCCTCACAGGCCAGTGCCAGGCTGACTGTGCTGTGGGCTGAGGGGCTGCCTGGGCCCCCCCTCAATGTGCAGGCAGTCTCTGTATCGTCCACTGAGGTCCGCGTGTCCTGGAATGAGCCCCTGGTCAACACTAAGGAGATCATTGGCTATGTCCTGCACATCAGGAAGGCTGCTGGTGCGTAGGGGCCAAGTGGGCAAGGCTGGCTCTGCACCCCTTCCTCTTATTCACGGTTTCTTGTCTCTTTCAATCCTGCATGTCCTGACCCAGCACCTTCCATTCTTTCTCTCCCCTGCACCCTGGCTGCCCTCATTTCACCAGTGCCCAGAGGACTCCCTTGTTCCCCTTACACTCCCCTGCCCTACCCTTTGCCTCCCCAGACCCACCCGAGCTGGAGTATCAGGAAGCAGTCAGCAAGAGCACCTTCCAACACCTGGTGAGCGACCTGGAGCCCTCCACTGCCTACAGCTTCTACATCAAGGCCTATACACCACGGGGGGCCAGTTCAGCCTCTGTTCCCACGCTGGCCAGCACCCTAGGCGAAGGTGAGGCCTGGGTGTGGAGTACAAAACCACAGACACTCAGGGTATTAGAGCAGAATCATCATGCACACTTGTTCAGGTTGTTGCTGCACGGGGATGTTTGGCCCTGAGGCTGAGTGGGGCCTGGGTCTACCTGGAGGAAGGTGTGTCCTTTTCTAATTCATGTAAAGGTGCTGTTTGAGTAAGCTAGGGTCAGAGGCCAGAGAGCTGTGAGGCTCTTGAGGGTCTGGGTCACAGGGAGAAGGTGGAAAAAGCCCTCACGTCTTGGCCTCCTGTGCCCTCAGCCCCTGCCCCACCCCTGTTGTCAGTTCGGGTGCTGGGCAGCTCCACCCTGCAGCTGCTATGGGAGCCCTGGCCCCGGCTGGCCCAGCATGAGGGCGGTTTCAAGCTGTTTTACCGCCCAGCAAGCAAGACCTCCTTCACCGGCCCCATCCTGCTCCCTGGAACTGTCTCTTCCTACAACCTCAGCCAGCTCGGTGAGGCGGACACAGTCCCTGCTGGGGGAGCTGGGCAGGGGTACGATGCCTGAGGCCAAGAGGTGGTCACCTCTATTTCCCTGCTGGGACAGAGCCACCCAGTGGGGGCTGAGTGGTCACTTAGCGGCCCTGCCTTTCCCCCAGACCCCACTGCAGTGTACGAGGTGAAGTTACTTGCCTACAACCAGCATGGGGATGGCAATGCCACGGCTCGCTTTGTGTCTTTGAGGGGAGCATCTGAGAGGACAGGTGAGGGTTGTGGATGAGGTGTGGGGCTAAAGACTGGCACTCAGGAAAGGAGGCCAGGGGCTGAGGGAAGAGGGGCACAGGTACCCAGGGAAAGTAGGAGGGTGGAAGAGTGATAACATAGGCTTAGATTTGAGTTTGAAGTTTGGTTGTGCAACATTCTAGCTGTGTGCCCTTGGCAAAGCTACTTAATCTCTCTGAGCCCCAGTTTTCTCCTCTATAAAAGAGAGACAATAATACTCACTTTGTAGAGCTGCATTGAGGATGTACAGTGTTATTCCCAGTAGCTGGCACATATTGCTCAATAACTAGTACAAAACAAAAAAGTTTGAGCTGGAGTCTCTTAGGCAAGCGCAAGGGGTCTGTGGACTTGAAGCTGGGAGTAGCTGAGGGATAAGGAACCCCCAGAGCTTGGGTGCTTCAGACCAGGAGAGCCACAGCTCCCAACCTGCCTCCCTCCCAGCCCTGAGCCCACCGTGTGACTGCCGGAAGGAGGAAGCCACCAACCAGACGTCCACCACAGGCATTGTCATTGGCATCCACATTGGAGTCACCTGCATCATCTTCTGTGTCCTCTTCCTCCTGTTTGGCCAAAGGCGCAGGTGGGTGCTGGGCCAGGGAGACGTGGCTGCACCGACATGGGGTAGGAAGGCCTAAAGAAGGAGGCGCGCGGGGGAGCGGACCGTTCGGGTTCACTGTCTCTATCCTTTGGTTCTCACTCCCACGTCTCTCCCCCGAACTCTTGGCTCACCCCTTAGGGTCCTCTTATGTAAGGATGTAGAAAACCAACTGTCCCCTCCTCAGGGACCCCGGGGCCAGAGGGACCCTGGAGTCCTGGCACTGAATGGGGCCGGACGGGGAGAGCGGAGCCAACTAGGCCGAGATGAGAAACATGTGGACATGAAGGAACTGGAGCAGCTGTTCCCTCCGGCCGGGGCAGTGGGCCAGCCAGACCCCAGACCTAACCCCAGACCCGTGGTGAGTGCCCCTACCTTGAGCAAACCTCCTCCTTCAGGCTCTGACCACCTTCCAATCCTGCCCTCCCTTCACCTTGGCCACAAACCTTGGTCATCAGCCTTTGTCAGGCTCCAGGTTTTCTCCAGACACAAAACATGGCCAGTGTATTTCTCTGTGCCTCTGAGTCAGGGAGGCCTGGAGACCCTAAGGCCTGAGTAGGATCGTGTCCAGAGCCTGACCCCCTGGTTGGGGGACTTGTGGGCCTCTGGCCCTCATGCTGATGCCTGTATGACTGGCCCATCCCCAGCAGAATCCTGCGGCCCCGACCCTGTGTGAGGAGACCCAGCTCTCCATGCTGCCACTTCAGGGGTTCGGTCTTCTGGAGGAGAGGACGTTGGAGGCCAAGGCTCCCTGCGCAAGCCCCGCAGCTGCCCTGCCACCCCAGGACGTAGGCCCTGGCCATCTCAGTGAAGGACAGGCTACTCAGCCTTCCACAGAACCAGCTGCCCAGTAGCCAGTGTCTGGCAGGCTCTGGACGGGGGAATCCCCCATTCTCAGGTCAAAGGCAAGATTTCTCCTGTCATGTGGGATGCAGATGGATTTCTCTCCTGACTGCCCCTCAGGTTGTCAAGACCTAAAGTAGCCTTGTCAGGGAACCCCCCCGCCCAAGGACCTGGAGGGGTCCCTGCAGGAGTCCCTCTTTTAGGCTAATGCCCCCTTACCTCTGCTTGGTACCCACATGACTTGGAACTGAACTAATGTTTTCCTTTAAAAAAAAAAAAAAAAACACTAAAAATGAAAAAAAAAAAAAAAAAAAGAGAGAGAGAGAAAGAGAAGAGAGAGGAAGGTGAGTTAGATTCCAAAAATATGCCCCTGCTGTGGCTGGGCCCCTGGCACGGTCACCCTCCACTGACCTTGTTTTCTCAGGATGGATTTTTGCTGTTTTGGTTTTCAGCACCTACCTCAGCCGGAATGAATGTCCTTGGGGGAGTGGGCTCTGGCCTCAGCCCCCTTCCCCCATAGAACCCCAAATGCACTCCTACCTCAAGTCCCTTTATGGGCACCCCTTCCTCTCCCCACATTGTTGTCCAGAGGTTTTTTTAAAAAAAAAAAACAAAAACAAAAACAAAAACAAAAAAAAACCACTTCCCCGTTTCCAAGTGTGAAAGAAACTGTCTACCTCAAGGCTTACTGGCTCTTGGGCCTGTGTCGTCACTGGATCCTCCCTCCTGGCTCCTCCTCCTGCCCACAGCCCCCTGTCTCTCCCCCAGAGAGGAGGCCAGAGGCTAAGTCACCAAGGGTAGGTCTCTTGGGGCCTGCAGCATTAAAGATGGAATTGGTCAAAGAAAATGTGAAAAAAAGCCAAAAATGAGAGGAAAATTTTTTCCTCGAAATATAAATTGTTACTCCAAACTAGCCACCTCTCAGCACGCTGCCAGTGCTCTGTCTGGTCTTGTCTGTCCTCTCGCATTTTGACCCTCTCAGTCAACTCAAGCTCCACTGGGATCCCAATGAGCCTCTCCCCGCCTGGGCTTCGGGAGGGTGGGCTGTCGCCTGCCTCCTGTCCTGCCCAGACAAAGAGCCCTGGAGCAGGCCAGTCCCTGGAATGTACTGTGTGTGTGACGGGTGTGTGCGTGTGTAGGGGCCGGGGGTCCCCAGCAGAGGTGTCCCATGGGACACAGCCAGCTTGACCCAACCCCTGGACAGTGGAAACACCACTGTCAGCAGATGTGGCCGGAAGCTATTTTTATACAACGTGTGTTTAAGAATTTTTATGTTCTTGTGACTTCTTGTTTCTCTTTTCTGTTGTATTGTTCTTTGAAATACTTAAAGAAGAAAAAAGAAAACCAAGGAAACAAATACCTATTTTTGGTTACTCTCAGACATTTTTTAAATAGAAGAAAGAAAACTTTTTTTTAAAGGAAAAAATGATAAGTGTATTTCTTAAGTGTGAGATTAGACCCTAAAGTACCTGACCCCCAACCCTCTAGGGGCCCCCACCCCCAAACTTTAGTTAGTTAGCTGAAGAAGGTAGACTTTGTGATGTTTTCATAGAAGACTGGAGTCATGTCCATGTGGACTCGGAAAAGCAGTCCACCCCTTCTCACAAATGCTGGGCCTGTGCCGAGGGCTCCCCAAAGCTCCCAGACAGTGTCCCCACAGTGGCTTCTCTGTACCCCCATTTACCCTGGAACCTTCTCCTGTGGGAAGGGTCTGAGGGAGATGGGAGGTGGGGGGACACCTGGCCTGACTTCGCCTGACTTTTGTCACATTCCACTCATTTTGACTGAATAAAAGTCCTGTTGCCAAAGTGAACCTCGAGTTTTTTGGTGGCTGTGTCTGGTCCCGGGGGCAGAGGTGAGAGCGCCGGGAGGAAGGTAGCCGGTGGTGTGCCGGGCCATTTTCCCACAGGGTCAGAGTCCGGAATAACAGCAGACTGCTGTGTACCACTTAACAGGGCACCATGCACACTAAGTCTTCATGACTGGGGAGGCTTCCTGGGTCCTCACAACCTCCCTGGGAGGTAGGTATTCTAGTTATTATCATCTCCATTTTACAGAAAAGATAAGCCAGTCATGGCAGGATCAGAGTTTGTATCCAGGCTAGGCTACCTGGTTCCAGGGTCTGCCTTTCGACTACAGCTCCATGCCTCCTTAGCTGGCAGTGAGGAATCCTAGACCAGTCCCTCCGCTCTGTAGTGACAATCTACTAACATTGAGTCAGGCGGTGTGCAGGGCTATGTGCTTTTTATGCATTGTCTATGATGAAGGACTATTTTCCTCCTCATCTTTGAGTGACTCCAGAGCACAAAATCAGAACCCCTAGCCAGGCCTCTGCATTTCTCCCTGTTCTCTCCTTGGTTCTGGCTCCTGAAGCCAGGTGTCTGGGGCTGCCGAGGCTTAGGATAGGCCAAGAGAGACTTAGCTTCAAGGTGGTTGTGCTGACGAAGATCTGGATCAGCAGGCCTCACGCTTAGTGAGAATGTCAATGTCCCCTCTGCTGCTAAATGGAAAGCCAGAGCTCACTGCTGGGAGGCTCTGAAGATCTGGAGGGCTGGGTTCTGTGCCCAGAGGACCTTTTGAAAGGAACAAACCAGGATACTTGTTTGCAAGCTGGGTTCCCTGGCTGTGGCTTAGGAGTCTGGGGGAACTTCTCTGGGAGGCTCCACTCTCCCCGCTCACCCTCACCCAGAGCAGCTCCACTCTTATCTGTCTTATATGTTGGACTCTTCATGAGAGTTCCCTTGAAAACAGGGTTCTGCTCCCAAAAGAACGTTGGAAAGGAAAGGTCCTGGCCCGGGGGCCAGGTCAGACCAGAAATGGTGATTGTGCTGTGGATGCTGAACTGAGAAACAACCTGAGGCCACCATGGTACTTGTCCTGCATCTCCAAGGAAGTTGTTGACTTTCCCTGGTTTTCCCAGAGGAAATAACTACCTCACCTTTCTCTGCATGGAACTTGGCAAACACGGGAACTCTTCAACAACTCCAGCAGTCCAAGGGCTGCCTGGGGAGGTGGCGCATTTGTCATCTGTTCAAGCAGACCCTGCAGGAGTAGGAGAGTAGACCACATAACCTCCAGTGCCCCTAAAGGGGCATTCAAGGCCCCTGTCCCTTCCAAGAATCCGGGATACTAGTACCTCTCCCAGGGAGGCATTGGGTAAACATTTAGAAACCACTTAATATGACCCATGTAGATGTATGCAAATTGCACACAAATTACATGCAAGTACAAGCAGGACCTGACGCACACGCTCTCTTTGGGCAGAAAGCAGCAGCAGCCAAGGCTTGCAACCTACTCCAATTAGCTACTTGCTCTGTTAACAGACTACTCCACAACTTAGTGTTTTATCCTAACATTTATTTTGTTCACAACTCTGTAGTTTCGGCTCAGCAGGACAGCTGTCTCTGCTCCACCCGGCAGCAGCCAGGCAGTTTGAAGCCTGGGAGTTGAAATCATCTGAAGGTTCCTGGCTCACATATCTGGTGGCTAACGCTGGTTGACAGCCTCAGCACCTCCGTGTGGCCCGGGCTTCCTCACAGCATGGTGGCTGGGATCCAAGAACAAGTGTCCTGAGAGAGCCAGGTGTAAACTGGCTCAGCCCTAGCCCTAGACATCACACAGTGTCACTTCTGCCATATTCTGTTCATTAGAAGCAAGCCACCAAGGCAGCCATATTCCTGTGGAGGGAATTAGATTCCCCTTTTTGATCAGAGTAGTTAAAGAAGAGTGAGCATGTTTTACCACGAGACCACTGAGGAGGGACAGGTAGAGAACAAATGTCAGCTGTGAGGCTGGGAGAGTGGTGAAAGCTCCCCCAGAGGCCCTGGGGATGATGGGAGGGGACAAGGACACAACCTGAGAGGCCTGCTGCTGGGGCTGCAGGAGGACAAGGAGTTCTCCTGACGCCTACATTAAACCCTGTTCGTGGGTCTCATCCTGATTATTAGTGATGAATGGTCTGGAGTTCCAGTCCTGAGGCCACAGGGAGGAGGACCAGGCTGCTGTGAACACCTGGAAATGGGCTCCTGTG
>NW_011888866.1:329807-359961 GCF_000151845.1 Pteropus vampyrus
AGGCAGCCATATTCCTGTGGAGGGAATTAGATTCCCCTTTTTGATCAGAGTAGTTAAAGAAGAGTGAGCATGTTTTACCACGAGACCACTGAGGAGGGACAGGTAGAGAACAAATGTCAGCTGTGAGGCTGGGAGAGTGGTGAAAGCTCCCCCAGAGGCCCTGGGGATGATGGGAGGGGACAAGGACACAGCCTGAGAGGCCTGCTGCTGGGGCTGCAGGAGGACAAGGAGTTCTCCTGACGCCTACATTAAACCCTGTTCGTGGGTCTCATCCTGATTATTAGTGATGAATGGTCTGGAGTTCCAGTCCTGAGGCCACAGGGAGGAGGACCAGGCTGCTGTGAACACCTGGAAATGGGCTCCTGTGCTGCCTGCTCGCTCTCCTCAAGCAGTGAGGGGTGGGAGAGCCAAGGGGAGCTGGCGCAAGCCTGAGATTCCCACCTTCCCAGGATGGTAGATGTCAGAATGACAGCACTGGAAGGGACCACTGACCCCTCATGAGAAAGACGAGGCAACTGAGGTCCATGATGGGTAGGAGTTGCTCAAGGTCCCAAGGAAGTTAGAGGTAGAGTCAGTTCTGGAAGTCAGGACAGCCACACCCCACCTGGGCCCTTTCCACTCAGTGGAGCCATTCCACAATCAGAGCCTAGAGGGAGGGAAGACGGAGAAGAATGGGGTTGGGTAGTAAACATGGAGGGCAGGTGGACTATTACCTAGAGACTGGGGGTGGGGCAGTGAGGAGAATCACCCTGGGGATCTGGGTTGGAAACAGGAAATGGAGGAGTGGGAGCAACCATTGATGGGGGGGACTGTCCTGAACTCTGGGTTCAGGCCAGAGTCAGGGAAGGGGACATCTAAACCCATGCCTTGCCCACAAAGAGGTATTATAAGGACTGATTCTGAGTTCTGTTGCTCCCCCGGGTCCTCAGGAGCCACCTGGGGCAGGGAGGGAGGCTGAGAGGAGGGAGGAGCCAGGTTGATCTGGAAGGGAAGGGCCTTGCTCCTTGAGCTCAAGAGGGATATATGCTGGACTTGGAGCTCCCAAGCACATGGATGGCCTGTTGGGTCACCCTGTGCCATGTGCCCACCACTGCCGTGATCCAGGGTCTGGCCCTGGCCTCCACTCCAAAATGCCCATAGCCTGGCCAGATTCTGGATTAGGTAAGTTTCTTTGATATGATGCCAAAAGTCTAATCAAAAAAGAAAAATTAGATTATTTAATTTTTCATAATTTTTAATAATTAATTTATCGAAATTAAAAACTTTTAGGCTTCAAATGACATAATCAAGAAAATGCACAGACTACAACAGAATGGGAGAAAATAATTGCCAATCATGTCTCCGATAAGGGGCTTACATCTAGAATATATAAAGAACTTTTAAACTCAAGAATAATAACAACTCAATACTAAAAAGACAAGTAATCCAATTTAAAAATGGGCAAAGGATCTGCATAGACATTCTTTCAAAGAAGACACACAAATGGCCAATAAGTATATGAAAGAAAAAAAGTAAAACCACAGAATTATCACTTCACTCCCACTAGGATGGCTAGAATCAAAAAGTCAGATAATATCAGGTATTGTTGAGAATGTGGAGAAATTGGAACCCTCATAAACTGCTAGTGGGAATGAAAAGTGATACAGCTGCTATGAAAAACGGTCTTTCAGTTCCTTAAAAGTCTGCATATATAGTCACTATATGAGCCATCAGTTCTATTCCTGGGTGTATATTCAAGAAAAATGAAAACATATGTTTACACTAAACTCTGAACACCGATATTCATAATTGCATTGTCTATAATGGATAAAAAGTGGAAACAATTTAAATGTCTATCAGTTGATGAGTGAAGAAACGAAATGTGGCATATCCACACAGTAGGATATTATTTAATAGTTAAATGGATGAACTTTGAAAAACATTATGCTAAGTGAAAGAAGCCAGTCCCAAAGGACCATCTATTGTATAATTTCGTTTATCTGAAATGTCCAGAAGAGGCGAATCTTTAGACTGAAAGAGATTGGTGGTTGCCTGGGGCTGGGGGTCCAGGGGAAAGGTGGAGTGATTACTAATGTGTGCAGGGTTTCTTTTGGGGGCGATGAAAATGTTCTAAAATTGTGGTGATGATTACACAACTCTGTGAATAGACTAAAAACCATTGAATGACACACACTTTCATGGGTGAATTTTATGGTATGTGAATTACACCTTGATAAAGCTATCATTAAAAAAATACTTGCTGCTAGAACTCAACGAGATCATAATAAGTGAAGTGTGCATTTCAAGTGTTCAAACGATCTCATTGTCACAGGAAGAGAACCAGGGGTGAGCAGGGCAAAGTGACCCAAAGTGGACGGTGAGGGGCGGGATAAAGTTGAAAGTAAGCTTGAAGAGAACGCTGCACCTGGCCTGGACTCTCTGGAGCTGGGCCGGGGAGCAGGGGAAGCCTCTGGACACAGTATCCAGGCCTGGAAGCGCTGTGCTCCTCAGAGAAGGGCTGTGACTGGAGGGCTTTGCTGCCACCCTGTGGAATTATTGAAGATTACAGTTATGGAGACTTAAGGTCTGATCTCTACCCACATCTGATTGAGGCTAGCTGTTAAGATGTGCTCTGCCCCGCAGGAGAGAGACAGACTTAGCCAGCTGACAGTACAAGCTTGAAAAAAAATAATAAATAAATAACTGCAATCTGTCTATATACTTACTTGCATGGGTACTAGCAACAAGCTGTGGAAGCAGAAGAAAACGTGATTCACGGAAGTCTAGGATTAAGAAAGGCTCAGAAGAGGACTGGAGAAGGGGGAAAAGCACATCCAAGGCTGAAGACACAGCATGAGCAAAGGCTTGGAGGTGTGAACTGTATGATGAGATCACTGAACAGCCAGGAGACTATCACTTGCTGCATGGGGCCTGGCACTTAGTAGATGCTCAATAAACGTATGAATTAATGGTTACTAGATTTCCAGAGCATATGCTTTTTGCACAGTTGATATGTCTTAGGAAAGCTTTATGTGGCTTTCTAGGTGGAAAGGGAACCCAGCAAGAGGGTCAGATAGGCTGGAGCACCCTCAGGAAAGGGAAAGAGCCTTTATAGAGTCCTTAGTGCCCCAATGATAATGACGAAACCTCTGTCATTACTTCTTGTGGCATTTGATAGAATGAATACCTCTAACATTACCTGGTCTGAGTCTTCTCACACTCAGCCTTGTACAGGCAGGGCTCAACTCACCGTCATCCTCCCATTTAACAGATGAGGAAAGGAGGCCCAGGGAAGTGAGGTGGTGGAGCCGGGGCTTGAGCCAGGGCCTCCTTGTTCTAAGCCCATGCTTTCTGCTGACTTGTTATCTGTGTATTGAGAAGGAGGGGGCAGGGAACTTGGGGACAGGTGAGGAGGGAATGGTCTAAATTGGCTAAAAGAGATTTTATTTTGAATATTGAGGAGAGACCCAGGAATGTCAGACCCCGGAGCAGGAGGGTTGGGCATGTCCTAGAATGCAGGTGGGGTCAGGAAGCTGCCATAGCTCCCCATTGCTCCCAGAGCAGTCCAACGCCTTTGGCCTGGCATTCAAGGCCTCCTCACAAGTGACAATGTTGCCCAGTAATTAAGAGCACTGGTTTGGGTTTCTAATCTCTACTCAGCCATTGTCCAGCTATGTGACCCAGTGGACATCCCTTAATCTCCAGTGCCATGTCCTCATCTATGGATAAAGATAGCACCCACCCCATAGGTTGTTGTGAGCAGTAAACAAGTCATTTATGTAAACTACCTTGTAAAGCGCTCAGGACCACACTTGCTATTATTATTATGTATTATTAATCAGAACAGAGCCTATCATCAACTCCAGTCTGGCTTCTCTGGAACATGCTGTGCACAGTGGTGCCTCCAGGCCTTTCTGCAAGATGTCCCTTCAGCCTGGAATGATACCATCCCACCATCCTTTCTTTCCAGATCCTTCCAAACATTGCCTCTTCCTGATCCTCTCCAGCTGGAACCACTTCTCCTGCCTTTGCCCTTCCTCTACACTTTGCTTAACCCTCCCATACAGAACAATCTTCTTCCACAGCATAATCACACGGTGTATGTCTGTCGTCTCTGCTCTGAGAACTTTGGATGTGAGTTTCCTAAGGACAGGCCCTGTGTCTTGTGTCTTTATGACCCACCAGTGCTGTCATGGAGCAGCACTAAATGCTGAAAAAGTGCTTGTGGAAAGAAAGCAGGAAAGCAAAGAAGGAGGGAGAAAAGGAGCGAGGAAGAAGGATGAAGAGAAAGGAGAGACGAAGGGTGAATTCAAGATGACATCAAGAGAGACGTTAAGAGAAACCAGCTCTGGCTCCACTGATGCAACAACTCTGGAGAAAAAAACATGGCCGCTGGAGACTGGGTGATTGCACCTCTTCCGTGGGTCTTAATTTCGTTCCTTCAGCCACAGCATTGAAGCAGACTTTGAAAACCTCACCATGGCTCTGGACTTGCTATGTAGCCCCTCTGAAGCTCAATTTCCTCATCTGTAATAGAGATAATCATGGTACTTATCTAATTGGGT
Source organism: Pteropus vampyrus (assembly GCF_000151845.1). NCBI lineage: Eukaryota > Metazoa > Chordata > Mammalia > Chiroptera > Pteropodidae > Pteropus > Pteropus vampyrus. The sequence continues at coordinate 334,352 of NW_011888866.1, forward strand.
TGTTATGAGGATCAAATGAGAAAATAACTGGAAAATCCTGGGCACCTGGTCCGTAGCAAGAACCCAGTATATGCTATTATGATGGTGATGGTTCAATGACTCTAAGAATTCCAGACATGTCCGAATAAAGGGCTGAACACTGCCCGGGGGGGCGGGGCGGAGGGGGGTGCTTTCTAAGCTTGGAGAGATGCCTATTGTCCTAGTACCCGGCCCAGTGGTCACACAGAGGTCACACAGTGTTTTCTCCTGGGCCTTCCCACCCGTCCCCTCAACGAAATACACAATGAAGACTCCTGATTGCTTGATTAAAGAAAGCGGATACACAATTAATTTCAATTTTAGACCCACCCCCAACCACCTTTCAAAAAGAATTGCACACCCTATTCCAATTTACACACTGAACCAACATGGAATTTTCCAGCGGGTTCTGAAGGCTTTGAAGTGACCAGACCAGACTACTGATTTATTTCCAACTAACCTCTCTCTTTGAACCCAGAAGGGTCAAGGTTAATTATATAATAAAACTGTGCCCAGCTGCCTCCTCTGAGGGGGTAGGGAGCCTCCAGACCTTTCCGAGCCAGCTAGCGGTAGATCGTATTTCTGATCCTTTCCCCGAGTTCATTTCCTTCATCAGAGCCCATTAAGAAGAAGGGGAAAAAAAAAAAAAACAACCAACCCCCTCATTTCCTCCCTGAGAGATAAATTTTAATTTGCTGGAAGCCAACAAAGGGGATCTAAGCCATATTCCAGGCTACACCCCGTGGTTGAGAAATCTTGCTGGGAGCACCTATTCTGGAGCAGGCTGGGAAACAGGGTAGGATAGGTATGGGGGTAGTAAAGGGAAGCAAAGGGAGGCAGACCCCCAAGTCTACCTCATCCACACAGGGAGAAGAAGCCCCCAGAGGGGCTGACTCTGCAGCAGCTTCCAGCATGGCTGGTCCTGGAAGCCTTCCTTGCTAACTGAAGTGAGTTAGTTAACCTACTGGCCACAGTTTCTCCTGCGTGTACACGTTCAGTCAGCACTCAATAGCCACATGAAGTAATCCCTCTTTCCTGGATGATGAAACAGGCTCCTAGTGTTAACAAAACTGGTTCCAGTTATCACAGGTAGGAAGAGGCAGGCCAGGATTAGAACCCAAGCTTCTGTTCTTCTTGTTACACAATAAATTCTCTTCCCTACTTCCTCCCTCCCCAGGAAAACATTGTAAATGTTCCTTTTATTTCCATCATCAAAAGAAGAAAAAAGATTCAAAACTATTAACTAATATATAGTCCATTATCCAATGTCCCCAATTGTTCCAACAATATCCACCTCAACACTGTCTCCTAGATCCTGGATCCAACTAAAACTCACCTACTGTCTGGTTGTCATGGCTCTTTACTCTCCCCTGTTCCAGCACAGCAACAGCCTTCCCTGTTTTGACTGCCAATGACATTTCTGAAGGAACAAGTTCAGTTGTCCTGCGGAGTGATTCACATTGTAGCTTTGTCTCATGTTTCCTTCTGACTAGAGAGTCAAATAATATTTTTGCCATAAACAGTTCACACATAATGCTGTGTCCTTTTTAGGGCATCACATCTGGAGACCCACGATACCAGATGGGAAGAGACCCAAGATTTTCTAGCTCAAAGGTGGAAGCTTGTCCTTGACCTCCTGGAGGCTTCTCGCTATGGAGGGAAGGAATGTGAATGGTTCTGCATGGGGGTGCTGTTAGCCTTAGCCACAGACTGTACCCTAAAACCTTAGGAGGAAGTCCACCCAACACCACCTGAGGTGCATTTTCCCATTTTTTCTCCCTATGTGTGCATCAAGGCCCAGTACCCACCTCCGCCTCCGTGAGGCCTTTGTGACTCTGAGGCAGAATCAGTTTCCTTTATTTCCCTCCTCTCTGTTTCCACAACCCTTTATTTCTGCCTCGCTGCATGGTTTGTCTCAACGTAGTAGAGGTCATTGTGGAGCTCTTACTGCCCCCATGCGTCCAGGCCCCAGCCCAGTGCCCACTATAGAATGTTCTCCATAAATATTGGCCTAATAAGTTGTAACCCAAAGAAAACCAGTCTGCCTTGTGATCAATCTCAGTTTTACATTTGAAAGAAAAGTCCACCGTCCAAAAACGAATTGAAAAGCTGTTTAAGTCTTTGCTAAATAGCCTGGAAGAGATGCTGGAGGATGAATTATATTACGTCATACACCAAAGAGTCTTGAATATTCTCTTTGCCTATCTTTCTCCTTATCAGCCCTTGGCTTCTCCTTCACCTCCAAACCTGTCCTCTTTCTCTCCCCAACTCCAGTCTATACTGTAAATTCTCTCATTCTTGCCCAAATCTCTCCTCCCTCTGGATCCATATGATTTTCCAAGTAGCTCTATGCCTTTAATTTTTTTTTTTTTTAATTTAAGTCAAACAAGCAATACATAAAAACATTCTCCTTGTTTAAAAAATAAATGTAAAAAGTTAGAAGTCCCCTCTCAACCTCTCAACCTCTCCAAATCCAGTCCCTTCTCAGGGGTGATTGTTGCTATCAGCTTATGGTGTCCTTCCAGGCCTTTTCTATGTAATGATAGGCTTCCATATGTACCAAAGTCAAATATATGGTCTACTAAATAAGGCCATTTACATTTCCAAAATGTTTCCCGTTTTCAGTGCCGCGATGGACATCCTGCCACCATTGCCCTGTGCTCATCGGTGTGTGCTTCTGCAGAGTGCAAACAAGAGGATTTGCTGGGCCTCGCCAGGGGCATGCACATGGACTCTAACCCAGCCCACGAAATGATCCTCCCCAAGCGACCGAGCATTCTTACTCTCTGTCAGTAGTCTATGAGAGGACCGGGACTGTGCTGGTCTTGCACAGGCAGCTTCTGTCTCTCCCAAGGCTGCTCTGAGAGGATCCCAGGAGCTTTGCCCATTGATAAACACCTGGTTCGATCTCAACAGTCTTCGCTGATTTAGAAATGATTTAATAGCTTCTCTTGTACAGCACAGACTAAGGGCCAAGCACACATGTTCACACACTTAACACTAAACCTATGAGGTAGATACTACTATCATCATGCCTGCCTCACAAAGTAATCGAGGCATAGAGAAGTTAAGTAACTTGCTCAAGGTCACACAGCTAGGAAGTGGAAAAGCTGGGATGAGAACCCAGGTGGTGTGGGCCCATGAGTGGTAACCACTGTACCACACTGCCTTTCAAGCTTTAATGTGGGCATACCTCCCCCGCCATTAGGCACATGTGTTTATTTTCCAAAACACTATTTTTATTCTGTTATTTTACTTGAATCTCTTTGAGGGAAAGGAAGGCCCAATTTAGAGTTGGGAAAACTGGGGCTCAGAGAGAGCTCACCCAGGGTCACAGCATAACAGGGACAGATTTCATCTTAAGAGGAAATAGGAAGGAAAAGAAATGCCATGTCCACAATTTAATGCTCTTATCAGACTACAGTGTCAGCCCAACCCCTTTTAAATGAAGATGTCAAAGGAAAAGCTCCCCCAGGCCTGTCTCCCCTTCCCTCTCTCCGATCTTTGTGTCTCTATTTCCTTATCTCCCTCACCTAGTCAGGCATCCATTCAGCCTTTCAACAAACAGTTCGTGAATCCAGGAGGTGCCGGGCTCAATGGTCAATGCTGGGGATACAGATGCGAATGTTGGCGTTCTCCCCTGGGAGAGCCAGGACCAAGTCAACTCCTATCATCTGCTTGCTGTCTGTTCATCCACCCTTCTCACTCTGGCTTTCCCCTCCCCCACCCCAGTCAGAGACAAGAGCCCCTTTTCAGTCTGCCTCCATCGCCCTATGGCAGATAGTGGAGAAGGATTAAGACTAATGAAACACGAGCAAATGGGAACCAGCAGTGGAGACTCAGAGCAGCACATTTGCAAAGGAAAGCCCGCATTCCTATGCCTGCTGCCTGCTCTGGAAAACCAGGCTATAGTCCCATGGGTTCAGCTTACCCAGAGGGGCTGACACATCTGGCCTAGCAGGATGCCCCACATGCAGTGTCACAGACAGACCCCAAGAAATGGTAGCTGGTGACTTAGGGCAGGGTAGTGGGCAGGTCCCTAGACCCGGTAGTGCTGTGTAGCATGCAGCACTTGGGATGAGTGTATTTCTGCATGTGGATGTGTGTGTGCATGCATGATTGTGGGTGCGCATGTATGCCCATGAGAGTGCAAGCATGTCTGTAAGAGTGTGCATGTGTGTGTCCAGCTTAGCCATCTTGGTGTAACCATGCAGCCTTGTTTTGGCCCTGCTGCGTCTTTCATCCCAACAGGGAGAGTGTCTCAGTCAGGCCTGGTGGGATCAGCTGTGTAACTGGAGGCACTGCAGTTCTGATCACAGGTAGTGCTCATTTGTTTCCAACACACTCCTATTTCTGCTCCCCTGAGCTGAGCATCATAAAACGTCAGAGCCAGGTGGGAAATCTGGAGATTACCCAACTTGGGCCCTCCCCTGACACATGAGGAGATCAAACCCCAGAGTGGATACTCACAGCCAGAGGAGGCGACCCAGCCAGTTAGTGGCACAGCTGGGATGAGGACCCGCATCCCCCCCACCAAGTTCATACTTTTGCCACAGCTCCACTGCCTGGACTTTAGTCTGTCTCACGGGCCGCAAATAATAAACCAATGGCTCCAGGCTGGGGCTGAGAACACTCAGCGCTGGAGGTGTCCAGGAGGCAGGAGCTGCTTCAGTGTGTCCACGCAGGCCCTTCCTCACCACCCCCTCCTTCTTGAGCCAGCATTAGACCTGCTCTGGAAGCGAGCACTCTGGTGTCCTCGTGCTGATCAGAACTCTAGCTGGTGGTCAGAAATGCTTCTGATTAATTACAAATAGGGAATGAATAAATGCTTACTTGATAAATGCAGTAGGAAAAATTCTTTCAATATGTGGGGTTCATGAGAAAAAAATGACAAATGGTGTCTTTACTTTCTTTGTAGTTTTTTTATTGATGAAAGTCTTGGGAATGTCTATGGAATGAATAAATGAAGGCTGACAGTATGACAGAGCCTGGGAGAGATTGAACTGGAGTAGCTTTTGGTCTCTTCATTAAAAAAGAAAGGAAAAAAAAAGGTCAGAGTCCTCTGCATCACCTCAGGAGGTAAATTACCTTTGAGGAAATGAAGAGGCTTCTCTATGACAGGAAGAGGGCTCCCCCAGACAACAACCCAATTGTTTTGGAAAGGGGGTGTAATTAGAATTCCCATATGTTCTGGAGACCATCCTGGGACCACCCTTGGAAAGACTGGATGGGAAAGGGATCTTGTAGGGCCAGAAGGCCTCTTAAAGGATAGGCAGCTGGCACTTGCTGATGTAGGATCTTAGGGAGGGCTGGGAGCAGTGGTTCTGGGCTGTGAGGTGACACTCCCCGCAACAAACAGGGCTGATTTGGGCCCTGAGGAATCTGAATACATGGGGCTGGCTTCTCAGCTCTGCTGCCGGCTAAGCATGAGGGAGGGATCACTTCACCCTCTAAAGACACCCAAAGTGAAGTGCCATAACTGAGTGGAGGTTCCTGTCCTTAGCATCCTTGAGTGGTGTTTGCATGTGACATGATGTAGCCAGAGCAGCATCCACACCTACAGTTCTGGCTGCAGGAACTAGCTGGGCAGTGGGGCTTCGGTGTGGAAGGCACAAGTTACCTCAGGCTTCCAAAGTCTGGAGCAAATGCACATGCATGCATGTGTGTGTGTGTGTGTGAAATCTGGGTTCTTGTCTTATTTGCCCTCTCCATTCTGGAACAGGTCACACGTGTTACTGAAGACATAGGGAAGGGCTCTGCAGGAGGCCTCTGAGTTACTTTCTAGCTTTGAAAGATTAAAACAATATCTTATTTTGCATATCACTTTTAAACATTTCCCTCTTATCTGCTGTTGCTATACCCTGTGAGGCAGGCAGGGAGAGACTTAACCTCCAGTTTCTCTTGAGACCACTTAATGAAAGGTTGTCTTCCTCCAGCTGCTCCCTTCCACAGGTCCTGGGACCTACTAATTCCATGGCCAGGGGCTATACAGGAAGATAAGACTGAGGCTGCAGGGAGCATCTAGTCTGGTTGGAAAGCCATGACATGGGGATAAGGATAACATCCAGCAGAACATGAGAAACTAGGTGTGGTGACTTAAAATATCTGTGATGGGGACTTAGGGTTAGTCTAGATCTTATCCTTTTCCAAATAACTTTAAAAATCAGCTTGTTAAGTGCCACAGAAATTCCTCTCGAAACAATAGAAAAAGTACAAAGTTAACAGAGTATATTGAAAATATAAGCAAAACATAGTGATTTAAAAACATATGCTTGGACGTGGTTGCATAGTGTAGTGGTTAGCATGTCTGCTTTACACGCAGAAGGTCCTGGGTTCACACCCCAGTGCAGCCATGGTCCACAGTCTATGGCCATGCCACCCTGAACAGGCCTGATGCATTATGATCTTGGAAGCTAAGTAGGGTCTGGCCTGGTTAGTGCTTGGATGGGAGACCGCCTAGGAAGACCAGGTGCCGTAGGCATAAATAATAATAATAAATTTTAAAAATATGCTAGAGAGGATCAAACTCCAAATTTGGTTTCTTGAAAAAGAAAACTAATAAAATTGACAACCCTGACAAGATTTATAAGATCATAAAAAGGGAAGGCATAAATAAATATCGGGAATGAAAAAAGGGACATAATTATAGGTACAGTAGAGACCTAAATGATAGAGAATATTATAAACAACTGTGTGCCAGTAAATTTTAAAACTGTAGAAAATGTACATATATGTACATGTAATATAATGTTTGAAAAAAGAGGAAATACTTTTATGCTCATGTTATGAGTTTCATATTCTTAATAAGACAAGGACATAAAATTCTTTTTAAAGGCCAATCCCGCTAGGGAATTCAAATATAAAAATCTAATCACAATATTAGTAAATTGAATCCAACAATGTTTAAAAATATAACATGATCACATTGGGTTTTGCAATGAACTGAAAGTTCATTTGTGTCCCCCCAAACTGAGAGAAAGTAATTGCACCATATAATCAACAAAGAATCATTATGTAAGGTCTGGAGTCTAGAGGTTGTGTTAAAAACTCAGGCTTGAACATTGCCTGTCTGAGGTGTTCAGCTTATATGGTCTTTACAAGGTGGGATCCTTATTCTAATTGGTCCCTGCAGTTGGGGGCTTATTGAGGGCAGTTGTGGTTGACGTTTTTGTGGTTTTGGGTGTTCCCATTACGTGCCAGTTGACGATACTGTCATGGCTTTCATGGAATCCATTTTGTAAAGTCCCCAAAGTCCTCAATTCTTTATGCTGTATGCAAAATATTTCACAGAAGAGAAACCATGAATGGCCAAAAAATATTTTTAAAAAATTTTCGAAAAGATGTTCAACCTCATTAGAAATTAGAAAAATGTACATTAAAACCACTGTAAGATATCTTTGCATAATTACCAGATGGACAAAAATTAAAGTCAGCATATCAAAGGCTAGTGAGGATAAGAAGCAGAGGAAATACACAGAAGCCATTGGTGAAAGTGTAAATGGATACACTAGTTTTGGGGAAAAAATTATTATAAACTGAGATGCAGTGATTCCATTACACACTTTAGGAAAACAAAATCTTGCACATGCTCACTGTGAGGAACATCATTCTAATAACCATAATTGGGGGGTAATGGTGGTGAAGACCTCCACGAAAGGAGAATGGATCCACAAACTGTGGTCTATTTACACACTGTAATATTACAGAGCTGTGCTGCCCAATACTGTAGTTAGTTACAAGTGCCTGTTGAGCCCTTGAAATGCGGCTAGTCCTAATTGTACCAAGTGTAAAACACACTAGTTAGAAGATTTAGTACGAAAAAAGATAATGTAAAACACTTTCAGAATCTTTTATATTAATTACATCTTGAAATAATTGGATTAAATAAAATACACTAAAATCAACTTCACCCGCTTTTCTTTTGCTTAACTTGATTTTAAAAAGTTTAAAAAACCCGTTTTTACCTGACAGTGCTGCGTTGAAAAGGAACAAACCATATGTACAGGCAGCGAAACGCACAAACCTTCGGAACAGCTTTTGGTAAAAAAAGCAAGACCTAAAAGAGAGCCTACTGCTATGTACCATTACAAGATCATGTTGGACCAGTAAGTTTCTTAACACTCCACGCGCAACATAGCGATGACAAGCCATTACCACAGCAAGTAGAAAAATACTAAACAAGCCACACCGCAGACATGTGATGCAACTTCAAAGCAAAAAGCGTCATACACAATTCGACCTTTTTTTTAAACTTCATAAGTAGCCTTGCCGGAACAAGGCCTCAAAAAATTGGGTTAAGACTCAGAGTTGTTCCTCTCCACGGAAATCTTTAGTAAAAGGCGAAAGATTTATACGATCTGAAGAGAAACCAGAGTATGATCCCGTTTTCTATAACTCACACCTCGGGTAAAAGAAACTCCTTGTGCGCTGACGGTGGCTAGATAACGCCAAGAATCAGTGCATGAATAAAAATTCCCAGGTTATTCTGTAATTAAAATCCTAACTATTAGAAAATATAAGTGGAAGAAAAATTTAAGTTTTGTCGTTTTAAACTTGTACTTGGTGCAGTGCACTGTGGGTATGCAAATCAGGAGAGTTGCTTTTGCCATTAGGGAAATATCTTAGTATTCATACGGTACCTTGCGTCACCGTTAGGGGGCGAAGCGGAGATTGGCTGGCTGAGACCTAAACGCCGTCCTGATCAGAGACGAGTTTTATGTTTTATGCATTTATACATCGGAGTTTGATTTCTGTTAATTAAAAACTTTGCTGTTAAATTGAAAAAGAATTAGAAAGTAAGATTAATCTAAAATTCAGGGCGGTGGTTCCTTCCTTCGATAGGGAGTGAGAAGTGTGACTAGGGAAGGACACACAGGGGTTTTCAAAGTCCAATTTTCTTAAGCTGCGTGGTGGACGCACGAGTGTTTGGTTTGTTGTTTTTTCACACGTGCACCTCCAGAGTATACACTTTTGAATAGTCTGCATTTTTGTCTGCCGTTTGAAAAAAGGTCCCTGGCAGTGTCCTGTTTAAATCTGGAGTTTGCATGCTGGGTTTCAGGTTTCCTTCCCTACCTGATGCCACTTGTTTGGGATGAAATCTTGTATTCTATTTTCAGACCTCGCGTTTCCTTATCCTGTACTTTTAAAATGTGCTGTTCGCTCCTCTGAGGCTCTCTGCTACCAGATCCTATCAGCCTACACCGACTCCTCCAACCGTGGTAACTGAACAACCTTGGGAAAGGAAGTTGCAGCTCTTCCCCGCCCCCAGCTGCTTGTGTAAACAGTCCGCTTCCCAAGTTTGACACCTCTGAGCTGGCATGTTTGTTTTTCATTTTGCTGGTTCTTTAGCTAACAAGTATTCATATTTGACACGTATTTGATTTAAATTTTTCAAATACTGTATATTTAAAAAATATCTTTACTGCATATAATTCACGTGCCACGCAATTTACCCACTGAAAGTGTATAATTCAATGGTTTTCAGTATATTCACAGAATTATACAATCATCACCACAATCTAATTTTGGAACATTTTTGTCACTCCCCAAAAGAAACAATTCATTAGCAGTTACCCCCCGCCCCCCAAGACTCTGGCAGCCACTAATGTGCTTTCTGTCTCTAAAGTGCCTATTCTGGACATTTCATATATAGTCATTTCTCAGTATCTGCTGAAGATTGGTTCTGGGACCCCCGTGGATACCAAAATCTCTGCATGCTTAAGTTCCATATATAAAATGTCATAGTATTTGCACATAACCTACAGACATCTATATACTTAATTATTTTTAATTTTTATTAAATTTATTGGGGTGACGTTGGTTAATAAAATTATATAGGTTTCAAGTGTACACTTTAAAAATACATTATCTGTATATTGCATTGCATGATCACCACCCAAAGTCAAATCTCCTTCTGTGACCATATATTTCTTCCCCTTTACCCTTATTTACTCCTCTCTTTTCCCCTTTCCCTCCGATAACCACTAAACTGTTGTCTGTGTCTATGAGTTTTTGGTTTTTGTCTTGTTCGTTTGTTGCTTTCAGTTTTATATCCCACATATGAGTGAAATCATATGGTTCTCAACTTTTTCTGTCTGACTTATTTTGCTTAGCATGGTAATCTCAAGATCCATCCATGTTGTCACAAATGGCAGTATTTCATCTTTTCTTAATGTACCACATCTTTATTCAATCATTTATCGAAGGACTATATACTTTAAATCATATCTAGATTACTTATAATACCTGATACAGTGTAAATGCCATGCAAATAATTGTTATACTGATAGTTTAGGGAATAATGACAAGAAAGAAGTTTGTACAGTACATGTCCAGTATAAATGCAACCATTGCAGGTCTAACTACAAAGTACACCAAGAACAATGTAACATTCCCCCCCACCCCCAAATATATTCCATCAGTGGTTGGTTGGCCAATTTAAATGGAAGCAGATAACCTATAGCCTTTTGTGACTGGCCTTTTTCACTTAGCATAATGTTTGCAAGGTTTATCCATGCAAACACATGTTTTGATACTCTTTTGGGTGGTTGCTACATTTCACAATGCAATGGAAAGTTAGAGACCCAGGGAGATGAAAAGTTCCTGCCCTATGATAATAACTATACCTCACAGGGCTTGGCCAGGGGATAATGCACTGATATATGTTTAAACAGATGCAAAGAAAGAATATTCTGTGCATTGTAAATATTCATACTCTCAGTTATTTTATTACTTTTAAATGTAAACAATGGTAAATACCCAAGAGAGTTGATACTTACCGTCGTAATTTTTTTATTTTAATTTTTAACATAATTCCTTTTGTTCTTGAACTTGTTTTTCCACTTCCACTTACAAATATATTTTTATACCTGAAAGTGTTTTATTGATTACTCAATCATACTTTTGATGACAAAATAAGTACATTGAATTTTAAAACTTTTTCCACATCCTTTGACCTTAAAGTTCTATGCATTAATGTTTTTCTCTTGGGCTGATTTATTATTACAATTATTAGTAATACATGCTTTATGAATTCACTATAAATATATTATAAATTTTGATGATTATTAAACATAAAAGTGTCATGTTATTGGAACTGATCTCTTAATTAGATGGATACATATTACTTATTGCTAGAAGAGAGAGGGTTTAGTTCCAATGTTATTTTTTTTCACTTTCTAGCTGTAACCTAAGACACCTCGTTCCCATAAATCAGTAGATGGAAGGAGTTTCAACAATGTCACTCACTATCATATAATAAACAACCAGGTGACAACTGGATTAAAGCTTCCTTAAATTCTGTTGGAAAAAAATTCTGTTGAAAATCTTTTAATTTACAAAAGAATTTATTGCCCAGACTCATTGACTTCTTCAGAATGGATACAACTATTTTAAATTGACATTTGTTGGGAGATTTGAATGTTTCTCTATCCTCCAGCATTGCACCTGGGTGAGGTTTAGGGTGGACAACAGGAAGACCTTTATTTTGTGAAGTGGGAGAAGCGCAATTAGCAGAAGGAAGGCAAGAAAGAAGATCTCCGAAAGTCAAGCACTCACCTGGCCACCTCTCCTTTATGCTGGAACCAAAGTCAGCTGTCCTGTGTCAGTGAGAGTGGTTCAGTGATTTTTGCCTTGGGTGTGGATGTTGGGAGCTTCTTGGCCTAGGGTAGCAGCAATAAAAATAATTGTGTTTTGTGCTGTCCAAAATGGCAACTGCTACTCACATGTGACTACCGAGCACTTGAAATGTGACTAGTGTGTCTAAGGAACTGAATTTTAAATTTTATTTAATTTTAATTAATTAAATTCAAATAGTCAACATGGCTAGTGGCTACCACATCGGACAGAACAGAACTAGGGATTCAGCAATGTCCTGGGCTTGGTTTTTCACTTGACCAGGGGACTGTACTGTTGAGTTTTGTCTCGCCGGGGGAGGAGATGGGAGTCTAGTCTTTTCTCTTCTAAAGTTAGGTCAAAGCATCCCTCACCCCTAACCCCCATCCCCATTCCGTTACAGAGAACCCCAAGGGAAAATCTTGAGACATCTGAGACCAAAATCTTAAAGCAATGTGAAGATTCCTGGGACTGAAAGGAAGCATGGATGGCAATCCCAGATCCACCTTCTGCCTTTGTGACCTGCAGCACTCTAAGCATCCATTTCTCCTGAGTTTAAATGAATTCTTTTGTCCTGGCTGTCAGCCTTGGAGGCAAACAACCCAAGAAAGAGACAATGGGCAGGAGTTATTGTCCAAGGAGAGACAAGCAAGCTGAGCCTGTCAGTCAGGACAAAAGCAGTCCAGGGAACTCTGAGTTGTAAATGGTCAACAGACCACATAGAGTGGCTTCCCACATGGGATGGTTATGAGGATGAAACTCAGAGATGAAGGTGGCTGTGATGATCTACTTTGTGTCAACCTGCCTAAGGGATGCCCAGATAGCTGGTAAAACATTATTTCTAGATGTATCTGTGAGGGTATTTCTGAAAGAGATTAGTATTTGAATCAGTAGAGTAAGTGAAGATCACCCTAACCAATGTGGTGGGCATCATCAATCCATGGAGGGCCCAAATAGAACAAAAAGGCAGAGGAAGAGTGAATTTACCCTCTCTGTGTGAGCTGGGACATTCATCTCCTGTCCTAGGACTTCGGCACTCCTGGTTCTTGGGCCTTAGATCCAGACTTACATCATTGGCGACTCTGGTTCTCAAGTTTTTGAATTTGGACTAGAACTACATCACAGGTTTCCCTGGGCCTCCAGCACCAAGATAGCAGATCATGGGACCTCTCAACCTCCATAATTGCATGAGCCAGTCCTTCATAATAAATCTATGTATTCATATATAACCTGTTGGTTCTGTTTCTCTGGGGGACCCTGACTAATACAGTGGCCCTCCTATTAAATTCTCTGAGGAAGGAAGGGGGACAAAGAAAGAAAAGCAAGAAAATGATTACCTTGGAAAGTCAGGTTGGTGTCTGACTCTTTGGGTTAGAGAAGGGATTGCAGTGAGAAAGGGGCAAGGGCGAGTGTGCTGACAGGGTCTTGGAGTCTGGTTACCCACAAGGCGTTTGGTAAGCACACTGCATATTCAGAACCCTTCAGGTGCAGAAGAATTACAAATCTTTTCCAATATAACTAGCATTAAATGCTGAAGACTCATCCTAAGCAAAGAAAATAAACTAGAACTGAGCAACGACTCCAACAAATAACAGCTCATAGAAAGGAAAGAGTTGTTAAGAAAGTGCACTAAGTCTTTTATTTAAATAAGATTAGCTCTGCCAAAGCAATGCCTAAAGTTGGGGGAAAATTATGTAAAACATCTCAATAATTATTTATACTAAGGACATCCAGATATTATAACATTTGGATCTATCAGATTAAACTGTATTAAAATCAATTTTACCTGTTTCTCTTTTTTAATGGGGCTTCTATAAAATTCAGAATTCCATCTGTACCTCGAGTTAAATTTGTATTGGAGAGAGCCACAATGAAAACGAGCCAACTATGGAGAGCAGAATATGTGAATATGAACAACTGTGTGAACAGGGAGTATGAACGCCAGAGCATACGCTATTATATAGTTCCAAAGCAGGAAAAGGAAAAGGTAAAAAACCGCATTGCTTCATGAGGTTAAACAGAATGGAATAGTGAGCAGGAAAGAGATAAATAGTACTCAAGTGAATGAATACTGCTATCGGGAGAACGTTTGCATAACAAGAAGAACTACAAGACACAACACTCTTGTTACTTAACCAAGACACAAACTAGAGTTATTACATTTCATCTATTTTTAAACAACATAGATAGCCTTGTGAAAACAAGGCCTCAAAAAATTAGGTTAAGACTCAGAATTGTTCCTCTCCACGGAAATCTTTAGTAAAAGGCGAAAGATTTGTACGATCTGAAGAGAAACCAGAGTATAGTAATTGTTTCCCCGAACTCATTTTTCAGGAAACTGTAACTCCTACTGCACTGATGGTGGCTAATTATCCCAAGAGTTACTGCCTGCAGAAATTTAGCCAAGGAATACTGAACATAATATCTTCAAACCTAGGAAACTTGAGAAAGAAAATTTTTTTTTTTCCTGAAAACAATTGTACTGTTTGCAGCATGTCATCAGTATGCAGATGAGATCTGAATAATCACCCTTTAAACTCCGGAAATGATTTAGTATTCAAATTTTGCTCTGAGGCCCCAGTTAAGGGTCAAAGTGGAGGCTTGGCTGCCTGTGATCTAAACCCCATCCTAGTCAACTAGAGAGAACTTCTGCTTTTATCTGTTCATACATTGGGACTTTGAGTAAGATTTCTTTTAAGTAAAGACATTTTGTGATAATTGGGGCCAGGGCAGGCCACGAGGATAGCAAAGAAATGGTGAGCACAAAATTTGGGATAATGGTTACCCACAGTGGGGAATGAGGGCTGCGATTGGGGAAAGGCCCACGGAGGGGGTTCAAAGGTATTGGCAATATGTTTTTTCTTAAACTGGGAGGGAGGCATCAAGGTTTCATTTTATTACTTTTTTATTATATTCATGTATATCATATGCATGAACATTGCAATCTTCCCCTTCATTGGGTCTACTTTTATGTCTTTCAATATACTTGTATAATTTGACCATAAGAATTTTTTGTTAGATTTACTTTATGCTTATTATCTTATAGTTTTTGTGGCTACTGTAGATTTTTTAAAATTATAATTTATAGTTGCTTATTGCTGGTATACAGTAATGCAGTTGAGTTTTATTTATTGCTCTTGCATTCAGCAATTTTAAACTCTAGTTCTCATAGATTCTCTGTAGATTCTGTTGGATGTTATATGTAAAAAGTATATCATCTGAAAGTGATGTGGACGAAAAGGGACCATATACTAAACTGGACAAACTTAGGGGAGGCCAGTATGGTGGACCTACAAACTCAAATACTAAAATTAACCACATAGGATGATCTGATGTAAAATATTCCTAATTAAAGTAGGTCATGGTGAATAGTCACCTCCTGGGCCTGTAGCTTTCTTGACAAAGGTCAATCTTTACCTTAAGTGAGACTGTCTATTGTCTTTTTGCATCTAAGATAACATACTCTTGGAATGTCAGAGTAATCCCTTTTTTTCCAGACCCCTCAGGGCACAACCCACTGCACCAGAGAATGAGACCACAGAACCCCTTATTATCTTGTCCGCCCCCCCACACCATCTCTATGTGCTGTAAATGTTAATTATTAACTCCCCTGTACCCACCAGTGTAAAAGAAGTATGTGTCCCTTCTTTTCACTTTTTATCCAATCTCAGAAATTTCCCTGCTTTCCTTTCCCCTGCCCACTTAATCTACCAACAATGGATATCATGTAACCCTCCTTATGTTTCCTCCATTGATTCTAATATAAAAAATAGGCTGCAAAACTGCCATTCTCTGGAGCATTTCTCAATCTGTTGAGATTTTGCTTCCTGGCTATTGTTGTCAGTTTGGCTCAAACTTATTAAAATTTTCTATAGGTTTGGATGTTTCTTACATCAACAGTGATAACTTCATTTTTTCCTTACAAGTCCTATACTTTCTATTATTTCTTTTTCTTGTTTTACATCTCATCGGGCACTCTGATACAGACATTGAACTGAAGTGATTACAGTATCTTATTCTGATCATAGCTTTTAGTGGACTCCCGTTAAGAGTGAAGTTTGCTGTAGACAGGTGGAGACTTCATGGGTCCTTCACTTCAGCTGCCGCCTTCATGAAATTCTTAATAATTTTTGAATACAGGCCCTGCATCTTCTTTTTGCCCTAGGCCTTAAATGATTTCTGGTAGAAACTCTTTTGATTAAGCTAATTCCAGTCTATTCTTAGTTGGCTTTGATTTTTTTTTAAATAGTATATGTAGATCTTAAGACAATCATCAATTTTCCCTTTTTACCTATTAACGTTGTTAAAAAACAAAACAGAGTAAATCTGAAGATCTAATTAATTAAGCAATTCATGAATTGGGCAGCATCCCATCTAGCAACTAGAAGGACACTCGAGGGGTTGTACAAAATAGAAGGTTTGTATAGGTAGAAAGAGAGTGGGACTAAGAAGTTAAAGTTATTTGAGGCAAAGACAACTTCCCTTAGGAGAGAACAGGGAGTTTTATCAGGCAGATTGCTTCACTCATGTGGATCAGGAAATTTCAAACTGATAGGTTTAAAATTCCACCCCTTGGAAAGGCTGAAACTGCAGTTAGTTTAGGTATTAAATCCAGTTTTGGTATCCTGGGCTTTTAGCACAAATGATGTCATTTTGGGCCTGTGGTTTTCTCTTTAACATTGTGGAAAATTATATTCACAGATTTTCTATGATATATCATTCCTATATTCATAGCCTAAACTCGATTTGGCAATAATGTATTTAAAATAGATTTTTAAAAGAAGTTTTAAATTTACAGAAAAATTGTGCAGATAGTGCAGAGTTCCCATATATCCCACACCCAGGTGCCGCTATCATTAACATGTTACTAGTATGCTTCAAAGAAGCAACTTTCATGTATTCATCCAACAATTCTTGAGGCCAAGAACCAGGCTTTTGTCTAAGGGCCCACAGTGAGGAAGAGGTGGAATGAGTGATGGTTCCCAGGTTTCCTGACAACTGCTGCAGGCTCTGCCTTTCTGGGCCTGTGCTTCTGCAGCTATGTTAGAGTTTCTGGATCCCATGATGCGCATAGGACTTCGGGGAAACTAGGGGCCTTGTCTGAGGCTATAAGGTGGTCAGACACTTTTTAGTGCTTCTGGACCAGTCTGGGTCTCAGAGCATCCGGAGGTCTGACACTGGCTTCTGGGAGCAGCCAGCACTCACTGCCTGGCCTTGGAAGTCTTGAAGTGCCTGGGGGTCCAGTCTTGCTCTTCCTCCCAAAGTCTTACATACAATCCAATGGCATGGACCACTTCTCCTCTGAGCCCGGGGCCCCGTTCAGCCTGGATTTGGAAGGAGGGAAAGTTCCTCTCTCAGAGGATGCTGGGTTGTGGGGCTGTAGGCAGCGTTTTAAGGGGCTTCTTGGTCTAGGAATTAGCAATGGCCTGTGCTTATATTTCCACATGACCATGAGGCTCAACTGTAGGGTTTTCTCTAATGAGATCGTGAGCTGGAAGAAAGGATGGGAGCCTAGTCCTTCCTTCCACAGTTAGGTCAATGTCCTCTCTGCCCACCCCCATTACTTGCCTCCCCAGGCTCCCTTTCACAGAGGGCCCCAAAGGAAGATCTTGGCAGGCCTAGTCTGAGAGGCCAGAGACTTAAGCGATGCAGAGAATTCTGGAGGCTGAAAAGCAGAGGAACGGTCTTTTGGTTTTCAGATCAGAGTGTAAATCTCAGATTCAGTGGGTCTGGCTGTGGGACCTCGGGCGAGCACTGCAGCCCTCTGAGACTCAGTTTCCCTGGGTGTTAAATGGCTCCTGCGCTGCCAGTTTCGAGGGAAACAATTCAAGAGGGATGCAAAGGTAGTATCGATTCCCTAGGCAAGACAAGCAGTTTCAACTGGCGCAGCTGGGACAAAGGCAAGTCCAAGGGCAGGTCAGAGCGGCGCCTGGGTCAGTTTCTACTCGGTTCTTCTGTGAGACTGACACGCAGGGGCGAAAGCGACTCCGCCCCGCCCGCCCGCACACCTAGCAGCTGCAGACCATTCGCGTTCTGATAGGTGGGCACAACCTGCACTCGAATAGGGTCGGGCGCGGGAAGGGGCGAGCCCTCGATTTGGCTGGGAGGAGCGCGGAGCAACGTGAGGAACGCGGCGCCGGGAGGGGAGGTAGGCTGGGGCGCGCGACCTTCTCTGGCAGGCAGGACACGGAGAGCGGACGTGCACGGCTGGCGAAACGCAGGCGGCGCGGAGGACAGCCGGCGGAGCGCCGGGGCTTCGGCCGCGCCGGGCCGGAGGCGGGGCAGGAAGGCACGGGCGGCGCCGCCGCCGCCTTGCGCGCGGGCAGTGTGCTGTCTGCGGTCCCCCCGGGGGTGCCTACCGCCCCGGGCCCCTGCAGAGGGCACGTGTCAGCACGTTCCCGCCGTTGTCCTCTCATCCCATGTCATAGCCCCTCCCTCAGGCCTGGGACTACCCCCACCCGCGCGGCCCCATTATCCCCAGGCCCAACCCTCCGCCCTGACCCGCAGTCCTTTCTCCCCTTCACCCTCCAGTCTGCCGGAGAAGCGAGCCTTCCGCCCAGGCCCCCTGCAGAAGACCTTGTGAGCATGTTCTCACCCCTGTCATCTCATCCCTCTGCCTAGCTCGACCTCAAGTCTGGGGACCCCGGCCCCCTCTGGCCCTTTGTCCCTGGGGCCAGCCCTACGCTGACCGCAGGCTCGGCCCTAGCCCCTGAACCGGCGCGTCTCCCTCGGCAACGCACCGCGACCCAGGATGCAACCCACAGGAAGGTCGGCTCTCAGGGAGGCTGTGGCCCGCGACGAGCTGGCAGCCGACCTCCGGTGCAGCCTCTTTGCCTCGGCCCTGCAGAGCTACAAGCGTGACTCCGTGCTGCGACCCTTTCCCGCGTCCTATGCTCGTGGTGACTGCAAGGACTTTGAGGCCCTGGTGAGTGCGCTTTTTTTCCCGGTGCTGTCCACAGAGTCCCAAGCCAGGTGGCCTGTGGAACCCCTGTTATAAAAATGCCAGCCCTTAGACTTTCTGTTCCCTGCCGGGCCTTGGTGAAGGTTTCTGAGCTAAGAACACTCCCCACACCTAATGTCAACACTCCCAAAGCACTTTGTGGCTGCTTCCTTTTGTCAATGACAGGTGACTCCCAGGAGTGAAATGAGGAATTCAATAGTTGCATAGGCCTCCCCCAAGATTTCCTAGCGAGGCCAGCAATAGGGTGTTGATCTAAATCAGCTGACTCTGCCAAATAGGAAGTTACCCATCCCTTTGTAAATAATCAACACCAAAAGTAACCAAAGCCACTCAGACCTGATCTTCATAGTGAGGTAATACATGGGCAACACTCTTATAAATTGTAACATATAGTACACATGTGAGCTGTTATTTCTGATGATTCACAAGGCACTTAATTTCTTGCAGAGTTCACCTCAGGGGCAGCATTCCAGATAGCAGTTATCTTTGTAATCCAAATGTTTGGAATTATCTAGTTTCAAAATTTTATAAGAACTAGAAAACAGAAATAGTCTACAGTCATTAAAGACATTTAAAGATTTTCACTCAGAAAACTCTGGGCTTAGTTGGTTTCCTTGGTGAGTTCTATCAATCACTGAGGGAATAAGTTACTCCAATTTCAATATTCTTCTAGAATATTGAAAAAGAGGCTAATATAATCTTGATCCTAAATCTGGTAAGGATGAAACAAGAAAATTATAGGCCAGTGTTACTCATGAGTATAAATGTAGAAATCTCCTATAAAATATTAGGGTCCTGAATCTAGCAATGTATACAGAGAATAATTTCTCATCAACAGGTTGGGTTTATCCCAGGAATGCAAAATGAGTTCAACATTAAAAAATCAATAGTTATGAACCACATTGGCAGATTAAAGGAGATTTTTAGAATTATCTCTGATGAGGTGGTCAGTGTTGGGTTCCCTCTTTGCTATTACTCCCAGGAAGCTGGAAGACAAAGGTCCAGCCTCCTGGCTCTCACCTGGTCCATTGCAGACCAGGCTAGGGATGTGTTGAGGGCATTTCAGGCCTAGACCACGGTGCACAGGTGTTTCAACATACAGGGAGTGGAAGATCAGAGAAAGATAAGCCAACTGACTTCCCTCATGATTCTGCAAATTCAGATGTTCAATTCTGTAAGTTTGTGACATTAGAGCCTTGGAGATGAAACTTCCTTCAGTTTGTCAATAGATATTAATGGAGCGCCTGCTGTGGCCAGGTGCTGAGGATACAGAATTAAAGACCCAAGGGGAAGTTAACAGTGTACTAGCTGTACTGTGGGGTAAGCCCTATACAGTCATACCTTGGAGATATCCCGGGTTTGGTTTCAATGATAAAACAAGTTGTAATCTTTTTGCTGGCGGAGGGTCCTACCTTCAGTTTGTAAAAAAAAAATGCAACATCTGTGACGCACAGTAAAATGAGGTATGCCTGTATACAATGTGAAACCTAAAGCAGAGACCCTAGCCCTTGGCTGAGATTAGGGAACATGAACCAGGGGCGGTGGCTGATGCCATGCTGAGCCCCTAGGGGACATGGAGGATTTCAAGGAGCAGCGAGAAGGAAACTGGTATTCTAGGAGGAATAGTGGAATGGGCGGAAAGCCAGGAGCTCACTGAGGACAAGTCTGTATTTTCGTGTGGGTGTTGTGGGGAACAGGAAAAGATGAGGTCATCCAGAGCATGCACAGCTGGGCATGTCTTGCAAAGATGTATAGATTTTATCCCTGGGCAAGGGAAGGCATTGGTGCCATCTAGGATGCATTTCTGAAAGACCCCTGTGGTTTCAGAAGGAGAGGGATCTGTTCAGAAGGAGAGATTGGGGTCTGAGGGACCAAACTTATCAAAACGGTACCCTACAATGCACTTCATTAATTTTTACTAAGAAACATCCAAATGGGCTGGAATGCTCAGTACGTTCTCTTCCTGCTGGAAGGTCTTGGCAAACAGAATCAGGTTTGTTTGATGCATATGGGATAAATGCAACGAGAGATTGCATTGTTTTGATTTGTTCATGCTTTTTAAAAATTTATTTTTAATTACGCAAGTAAGGTTTGAATATATTCTTGTTATAAAAAATTCAAGTGATATCAATCAAGTAAAAGTGCCTTTGATAGAGCTCAGGCTATCCTGCATTCCTCCCCAAAGGTATCAGTGCTCTCAGTTCGGGGTACACCCTTTATCCCATACCTATTATCCTTTAGGAGAGCATGAGGTAGCCCCAAATAGCCACTTCTGCTATAAAGACAGGCTGTCCTTCACATGGGGTTCATTGTGCTGGTTCTGTAATGCACCCTTTCTTTCAAGGGCCACTGGAAAAACAGATTCTTACTATCCCATTCTATTGCCATATTCCTTATATGGTACCATTGTTAAGGAAACTAGCCCAGGCCATACAAATTCTTGGCTGTCTGTAGGCATGGCTTTAATGAGCAGTTTCCCAGGAGAAGGCCACTCACCAGGCAGCGCTTGGCACCACCTGTGGGAGCATGCGCCGTTCTTAGATAAACACACTTTAGGTTTCGTTTTGCCACACGTTTACATGAGTTACAGAAGAAATGAAAAAGCAAAGAACTTGGCATCTGGACCTGTATTTGACTCAGTGATTCACTTTGAAAGAAAAAGAAATGAGGTCTGGACTTGTCCTTCTGGATCATTTTGTGGTTACCTAAAGAAAGTATGGAGCTGTTAAAAATTCTCTCATTTTCATTGGCTGAGCTAAAAGCACTTGGAAGTAATGTGGAGTAGTTTATCATTTTCAGCCATTTTAAATTAATTTACCCCATACTACAAGGTGTCATTACACACCTATAACACATCTGTTGCAGTTTCTAAAAATTCAAGCTCTGGCTTGAATTACTTTATTGATGATTGCTTCCCTGAGAATACCCCCTGCTCAGCCAAGCTCACGGCTCTGGTTTCATTCTGTCACAGCTCCCAAAGTCCCAAATCATCTCTTAGGTGCCTTGTTTTGAGGATATTTCTATTGTGAGTCAGCTCTACAATTTTACACTGGGAGTTCTTTGTATTCCCGGTGCCTGGCCTGGGAGGTACTTCTCAGATATTTGAGGAATGATAGTAGGTATGTGCTGATTGTCTAGGCTGAGGGCTTCTGCCTTGTTCCTTGGGACAAGGGCTTATTAAGTCAGAGAATCTGTAGCATTCTTGGGATGTCCTGTACCCTTGACCATTGGCCCTCAAACTTCAGGTTTTATTTTTCCCCTAGGAAACCCCGTGCTCTGGTTCTCCATTAGGCTGGGGGGTGAAAATAGCTCCTTTGTATTAATTCCAGCCCCTCACTATTCCAAGTGGGTTTGAGGACCAGCATCATCATCACGTGGGAGATCTTTAGAAATGTAGACTACCAGGCCCCACACCAGACCTACCCAATCAAGATCTGCATCTAGCCCGCCCTCTTTCCATCTACTGTTTCAGGGCCTGAACTGCCTTAATTGGCTCTCCTGGTTCTGGTCTCTGGCTTGCACTCTGTAGACAAGCTAGACTGTCTGGGTTAAAAATATGAATAAGCTCCTCTGTGTCCTAACTCTGGGGCAGGCCTGCCCTCCACATTGCTATCCGCCTTGTTTCCTAGGCAAACGCTCCCTCATCCTTTAAGACACAGCTGGAACCTCATCTTACTCTGTGCCCTCACCCCCCAGCACTTAGGAGTCCTTCCTGTTTCCTTCACAGTATTTTAAATTTGCTCTCACAAATAATACTGTGATAAACATCGTTCTACATTAATCGTTGTTTATATCTCTAGTTATTTTCCTGCTATAAATTCCAAAAGGTGAAATTACTGGCTCAAAGGCTAGCAGACCTTTTTAAAGAAGGCTTCTGATGCTTATTTCCAGATTAGAAATTGAATATTAACATTTACTGAGGAGATCATTCTTTACAAGATTCTCAGCCTGGATTCACATTGGAATCACCTGGGAAGCTTTAACACCTCCTGCTCTGTGGGCTTCACCCCTAGAGATTCTGATTTAATTGATCTGAGGTGGAGCCTGGGCATTGGGATTTTTTTTTTTTTTTTTACTTATTTGCAGAAAATATGTTTTTTAAGTTTTTCCTATTGATTTGGTCATTTTCATGAGCACCAACCTGCCAGTAGTGAAGAAATGATAGTCAATAATTGTCCATTTAGGTACACACTTGATATCTCAAGTCAGCATTCTCAGTCTCTCAGATTACCTTTTTATTTCCCTACTCTCAAAGATGGTTTCTGAAGAGTGGGGGGGTAAATGTACAGATATATAAATATACAGATATAGACAGATATGATGTGATGTGGCTGTCAGTGGATATGTGGCTAGAAAGATTCTTCAACCTATGGAATGCTGATGTGGAGGACCCAGAGGTGGGATACATCTTTACAGTACAAACCACCTCCTCCCATTCCAACCACGCTAGAAATACAGGCCCTTCCTTAGATTGGTGAGCAGTATCTAACACTTATACAATACTAATAACCCTTACTACTTGATAAGTACTGTTCTGAGCTGTTTCTACATGGAACTCACTTAATCTTTCTAACAACTCAGTGATGTAGGTTCTATTATCTCTGTCAACATCAGCTAATCACTATACATACTGGTGGCAGACCACCCTCCAGCTCCCAGGTGTTGCTGCCATGAAGCCAGGATGGAGAATCACTCCTTTAAAGTGTCCCCATGATGACTCCTTTTGTGAAGAATTCTAGATTGTAGACTCCCACCCCTAATCTATTTTGATGACTCTGGATTTTCATACCTTAGGTTTGTGCAAAGCCAGGTGTACCTGTATGTAACTGCAGTGTCCACCTTCCAGCCTTCATCTTGGTAGCTAATCATCTCCACTCATCCCTCCCACCCCAATGTTCCAGGTATCACTCTATTTGTCTGGTCCTGAGGCTGGTGACTTTTGCTATACCTTTGGTTCATTTCCTTCCAGCCTGTCTGCCCACGTCTAGTAATTATGACTTCTGGTGTCTTCCTAGACAAGGATATTTTTCAGATGTCGTTCCTTTCCTGCTGCCAGCCCTTCCAGGACAACATTGCTTAACATCTAAACCCGAGTGTCCCCACCTTTTCCTGGTGATAAGAATCACCTGCGACAACTTCCGTTTTCAGATTCCTGGGCCTCATCCCCAGGAGATTGTGATGTTGGTGGTTGCAAAGCGTCCACTGGGCTGTCCTGTTACCGCTTGACTCAGCAAGGGGTTGAGTTGTCTCCCTCCAGGGTTATCAGTCTTCTTTCTCCTCTGCTCATCCCCTACCAGTTCTCTGCCCTTGACCTCTGAGTCACCCAAACCACCTCTTTCTTGAGAGACTTCCTTTCTTAAACTCCTATGACCACCCAGCACTGCCCACCATTCAGGCCTTGCCCAGGCTCCCCCAGCCACTTATCCAACTGGATCATTTTTCCCTAGAGCAGAGGCTGCAAAAATGTGACAGGTTTTTTTCCTCTAAACTTTTAGAAGTTGGGAAAGTAAAAATTGAAGCTTGCTGATTTCTTAAAAATAAATAAATAAATAAAAATCTGAGGCTCTGCAGCCTGAATCGAAGTCACTCTTGGGCAGAAATCACCTGGAATTGGGGTTTGGTAGCTGGGCCCTTTGCTAGGCCAGGGGTCTCTAGCTAAGTGCAGTTTTCACATGCTTTCTTAGACTCCCTCCTCATTTTCATCACCTGTCTGGCCCTGGGGTTCCCATTTGACTCTGGGAACACCTTGGGACAGGCTCTGTTCACTGCCTCTCTGCTAAACTCCTGCTCTCTCTCTGCCTTTCAGATCCTCCCTGTCCCTCCACATCTCACTCCCATCCTACCTGCTCCCTAAAACCTCTCTGCCTTCTCCCCAACCCTCAGAAATGCCTTCCTTCCCTCTGAACACTTAATGCCCCTTAATACAGTTGTTCGTAAATGCTTTCCACTGCCATGAGCTGTGGTTCTTAACTCTCATCTGGTTGGAGGGTGTTCTCTTTCCTGACCCCGCTGCATATTGCACATGACATATATCTTTTTCCCTTCCTTTGGCAGGGCTTAGGCACAACCAGTAGCTGTCTTGGTTGTATTTTGGGATGTGGGAGGGTGGGTGGGAAACTCCAGAAACATACTTGATTGGCTTCCCAAGCAGCCTCTTGAAGTTCTGCTGCAATTGCTCCTTTGGGCTGAAATCGTCCATTATAAATTTCTCCATTGATTTGGTAGGAGAGAATCACAGAGACAGACCCTGGAGTCAGGCTGCCTGGCTTCATATCCCTGCCACTGAAGAGCTGCATGACCCTAGGCAAGGTGCTTAACCCCTCCAAGCCTCAGTTTCTTCCCCTTTAAAATAGGCTGTTGTGAGGATAAAATGAGCTGCTGGCTGCACAGCTTTTAGCCCAGTGCCTGGCACATGATAAAGCCTTAATAGTAGCCATTACTTTCTTGTTCTGAAATTTGTGCCAAGTTCTAGGCTGGCTGCTGGGGCTCCCGGATACATAAGATGGAGTTGGCCCTCAGGAAGCGTTTGTCCCAGCCAGATGTGAGATGGCTCCAGAGAGTTAAGTACCAACATAGGATTCTGCATAGAGCACAGGGGAGTACAGGGGTCATCAATGGTCAGGGACAGAGGAGGTGGCTTTAGGCTGGCCATGAAGACTGAGTGAAATGTCATGCTGGGCAGCTGCAGAAGCACAGATAAGGAAAGACATAGGGCAGTTGAGGAGTGGTATAGGGGGAGCAGGTGAGAAGTGTGTGACCCGAGGTACTGTTTGGCAGAGACCGGACCAGGTTCCCAAGGGCCTTGTTAAGGGCAGGGCTGCTAGATTTAGCAAGTAAAATAGAAGCTACCTAGTTACATTTGAATTTTAGAGAAGCAACAAATAGTTTTTAAAGTGTAATTATGCTCCACTTATTGCATGGGTTATACTTACACTAAAAAATTTATCTGAAATTCAAATTTAACTGGATAGACTGTATTTTATCAGGCAACCCTACTTGTGTGCCTGGTCTGCAGAAG
>NW_011888866.1:360011-385453 GCF_000151845.1 Pteropus vampyrus
AGGGCTTAGGCACAACCAGTAGCTGTCTTGGTTGTATTTTGGGATGTGGGAGGGTGGGTGGGAAACTCCAGAAACATACTTGATTGGCTTCCCAAGCAGCCTCTTGAAGTTCTGCTGCAATTGCTCCTTTGGGCTGAAATCGTCCATTATAAATTTCTCCATTGATTTGGTAGGAGAGAATCACAGAGACAGACCCTGGAGTCAGGCTGCCTGGCTTCATATCCCTGCCACTGAAGAGCTGCATGACCCTAGGCAAGGTGCTTAACCCCTCCAAGCCTCAGTTTCTTCCCCTTTAAAATAGGCTGTTGTGAGGATAAAATGAGCTGCTGGCTGCACAGCTTTTAGCCCAGTGCCTGGCACATGATAAAGCCTTAATAGTAGCCATTACTTTCTTGTTCTGAAATTTGTGCCAAGTTCTAGGCTGGCTGCTGGGGCTCCCGGATACATAAGATGGAGTTGGCCCTCAGGAAGCGTTTGTCCCAGCCAGATGTGAGATGGCTCCAGAGAGTTAAGTACCAACATAGGATTCTGCATAGAGCACAGGGGAGTACAGGGGTCATCAATGGTCAGGGACAGAGGAGGTGGCTTTAGGCTGGCCATGAAGACTGAGTGAAATGTCATGCTGGGCAGCTGCAGAAGCACAGATAAGGAAAGACATAGGGCAGTTGAGGAGTGGTATAGGGGGAGCAGGTGAGAAGTGTGTGGCCCGAGGTACTGTTTGGCAGAGACCGGACCAGGTTCCCAAGGGCCTTGTTAAGGGCAGGGCTGCTAGATTTAGCAAGTAAAATAGAAGCTACCTAGTTACATTTGAATTTTAGAGAAGCAACAAATAGTTTTTAAAGTGTAATTATGCTCCACTTATTGCATGGGTTATACTTACACTAAAAAATTTATCTGAAATTCAAATTTAACTGGATAGACTGTATTTTATCAGGCAACCCTACTTGTGTGCCTGGTCTGCAGAAGACCCTGCTAAAATACAGATGGGTTTTAGTCAGCAGAGGAAGAATCCTGTTAACTTGTTGGAGTAGATTTACTTTTCAGAGTAGCCCGAAAAGTGAAATGAGACATAAGGGAGGCCAGATGAGGGGTCAAAGAGTGGGGGCAAAAGAGGGCAGCCAGGCAGGACACACAAGGCCCTGTCTGGGCAGGCAGCAGTGGGAGGCCCTGAGCACTGGAAGAGGGCTGTCCCCAAGGGAGCTCAGGCAAGGCCTGGTTCCAGCTCGGAGCTGGGAGAGGTCTCTCCTACTTCCTGAGACTGAGCCCCTGAAAGGGACCTACCTTAGCTGACTGTGCTTTTGTGGGGCTCCCTGTGCCCAGTTCTGGATTGCTGGCAAGGGCTGCGGCTCACAGGTAGGATTAGAAAACAGGAGTGATGGGCACAGTAATCGTGGGAGAGAAGACTCAGCTCTGGCGCTGGGATAACAAATGTAGATCAGGAGTAGAAAAGGAGGACTGAGGAGGCCACAGGCGGAGGACTGAGGAGGCCACAGGACTGAGGAGGCCACAGGCTGCTGGGTTGTGCAGCCAGCAGGCCATGTGGGCGGCCACCTGAAGGTACACCATTTGGAACATACCTGTAGGTACCCTCAGGGGCTCCATATTGCCTATAGAACAAAGTCCAGAGACTCCAAGGCAGGTGTCTAAGGCCCGTCACAGGATGATCTCATCACCTACTTCTGTTCCTCCTGGTGACTCCCACACTCTAGGCTGCACCAAGCCACCTGCAGCCAATGATGGCAACCACCATGGCAGTCTCACTAGCATTACCGTACTTAATACCTTCTTATTACTTTAAGCACTGTACTTGTTTAACTTGATTAACCTGCACTGGGATCCCGTGTAGTGGCTACTAATATTATTTCAGTTCTGTATCTGAGGAAACTGAGACACAGGAAGTCAAACAAACAGCTCACCTAGGTCACACAACTAGTATTGGGTACAGGACCAGGTTTGGGCCCAGGCTGCCTGAGAGGAGAGCCTGCATGATTTACCATGTCCCCATCCACTTCCTTTACCACACACTTGCTTTTGTGCTTCTGTCCTTTGCATGTGAAACCCAGGTCTCACAGAACCTCCTCTGCAAAGTCTTTACTGACCACCCCCTTTTCCCCTAGCCCGCTATGCAACAGAAGTCCCTCCTGGTCCCCTTAGTAGTTTGTATACGTCATCATGACAGTGAATAGGTTTAAGTCATAATTATTTTTTTACCTTTCTGCCTCCCCACTGTGTAGTACCAATACTTTGGAGCATTTACGCACCCACACATCCATGTTTTTTTTTTTTTTTTAATTGGATCCTCACTGATGCTCCACAAGGCATGTAGAGATAGTTTTAGTAGAAGTCTATTGATTGAATCTTTGGACATAGAGACAGGAGTAAAACAGCCTTGAAATGTTTCTTATTTTCAACTGCGGAGTTAAATAAAATCCCCAAGGTCAGCCATCAGCGGTTATAGAAAAATGGAAGAGAACCACTAATATTCATGGAGTACCAACTACATCCCTAGTAAAGGAACGTGTGGGGAGTGTTTTCAGGGAGAAATAAATAAGAAGAGAAATGGACATGTATAGACCAGGCCCTGAGATTGTGTTACCTTCTTTAATCTTCCCAGCAACCCAAAGTGAAGATAGCAGGGTTCCTGGATTAGAGCGGAGATCAAGGCTCAGCAAGGTCCTGTGTTTGAGCAGGGATTTAAATCCAAATCTGTCTGCTCTTTCCCTGGCATCCAGGAAAGAGGAGGATTAGAAAAACAAGACAGTGCTCTGGGAGTCCTGGCTTTCCTGGGGAGAAAGTATTGGGGCTGAGTGCTTTAGGGGTTTAGAGGAGAAAAGGGGTGCCTGGGTTGGTAGAAGTCAGGGAGTAGGCATTCCAGGGGACTGAGTGAACAAAGCTTGGAGGTGGTACAACCCAAGGCATATTCACAGACAGCCCCGGTGTACAGTGGTGTTTTAAACGCCATGCTGGAGGGATTGGGCTTCTAGTCATAATTTCTGAGCAAAAGCTATAGATACCTTGTAGCTCCTATTAGTCCCTTATCAGACAGAAATCCTGGCACCAGATGTGTTTCAGAATTCAGATTCTGCCCGATTTTGCAAAGGTGGTAATGTGGTGCAATGACACAACTGAGCTGACCAACTCAGATGCCAGTCGCAGGCCACACGGGCATCAGCCTAAATCAGAAGGCCCTAGGATGGATCACAGCTTGCTGCAGGGCAATCCATTTCTGCAGAAGTCATTGCCGCAGTCCACAAGAGGTCCAGAAGCTGGTCTTAGTCCCCAAGAGGGACAGCGCACATGTAAGGACAGGAGATTCACGTCGGGTGGGTACAGGAACTGCTCTGGCCTCATGAAGCCCCATGTTTTACAGAGGCTGGTCTCTCTCATAAAAACACCATAGAAATAGCTGCCAGGGTGCAGGGTCCTCACAAAAAGTCACCACACTCAGGGAGACCCCCAACCATGGATTCCCTGCCTGCAGTTTCTCCTAGTCCAGATGCAACTTACCATTCTGGATCATTTTTACCATAAACAGGGTTGCCCTGTTATGTATGTAGTTACCATACTACTCTATCCAGTCTCCAGAGGAACAGGCTGACAGGAAGTTAACCGAAGATCATTTTCTTACGCTTCGTTAACCCTTTACCCGCCCTTGTATACACCATGTATTTGTTAACACCTCCAGCAAGGTGGCATCCTATAATCAGACATTAATATTCCTGCAGCAAAATGCATCAGTAGTAACATGATATGGGATAAATATGAAAGGAAACTCACATTATCTCCAGTCAGGTTTTGTACCAAATTAGTTACAAAACAACTTTTTATTGTTTGGAGGGTTAGAAGTTGGGTATTATTTGGAAAGGGGATGGTAGACATGTGCATGTTCTTCCTTTTAGGAAAGTCAGAAAAGCGCAAATCATGTGCCCTACCACTAGAGGGCCCCTGGTTCTCATTTTATCCAGGATCTTTGCTAATGGAGGTTTTCCTCACTTCAGCTTGCAGATACCAGCAAGTTACCTAACCTGAAAGAACTTCTCTTGTCCTCCGGAGACAAAGACAAACGGGCTTGGGACCTGGTGAGCTGGATTTTATCCTCAAAGGTGCTGAAGGTCCACAGTGCAGGGAAGGCAGAGGTGAGACTTTGGTTCTGTAGGATCACAGGGACCTCCTCGTGTACCAGAGTGACCTGGGCAGCTTGTTGCAAATGCAGATTTCTGCACCTTGCCCCCAGAGATTCTGGTTCTGTGTCTGGAGTTTGGCCCAGGAACTTGTGAAGTCGCAGTGCTGAATTTTGTTCTCCCTCCTGCTAGCTGTGTGACCTTGAGCAGGTTTCTTGGTGCATTTCAGTACCTCAGTTTCCTCATCTATAAAAATGAGGATGCAAATAGTATGCTTCCATCAGGGAGATGGCTGTGAGTGTTGAATGAATTTTCACACTTAGAACAATGCCTAAGGGCACATGCCAAGGGCTCAGTAAATTTTGGGTATCACAAGCACCCAGGTAGTAATCCTGATAAGGATACCTCAAGAACCATTGGCCTAACCCAGTTGTTAGGAAACAGAGGCAGAGCCCAAAGTAATGGAACATTTCAAGCTCTGGGTTCAAATCCCACTTCCATCCATAATTGAGTCTCCTTTTCCCCATTTGTAAATTGAGAATATTAATAGTTACCTCAGAGGAGACCTGTGATAGAATGGGTCACTTCCAGTCTAGGTTTTGGCATAGACCAGACATTCCATAATTTGGTGTCCCTTGCCAGGCTGGATCTCTCAGGGACAGGCTGGGGTCACAAGGACCAGAGTGGGGGATAGCAGATCCCCAAGCTGGTGTTCTTTCCTCTGAGCGGCAGCAGGGGTTTATCCATACTGTTCTTAATTAATCAATTTGAATTCAAGAGCATTCAATTTTATAAGCTCCTGATAAAGACAGAAATCCTCCTTAAGTGGCGCAGAATTTAGTATATTGGATTCTGGTGTCTAGGGACATCTATCATGTTGGATGATAAAATATTATAAAAAGCTCTGGAGTGGAAGTCAGGAGATCCATATTCAGGTGGAGGCTGGTCTGCTAACTCCTAGATGATCTCTGGGTTTCACTTTTGTCATCTGTTAAATTGAGGTTTGTTCATTCTTTATATGGGCATCAAGTGCCTACCAGTATTGGGTACTGTAGGTAGAGTAGATAAGGCACTGGCTCCTTTACTTTTGATTATGGACCAATTAACTTCCATTAAAATATGAAATGTTGGCATCCAGGATTATCAATTTTTTATTGTGCCCAAACAAGGACATTAGCCTACCATTTATAAAATGTATCATCATTTTATAGAAAGATGTTTTGACAAAAAAAAAAGGAGGATGATCCTGACCTCAGAATAAAGGACAGTTTTTCTAAAGAAAAGATCGTGTCAACCTTGCAGCAATATAAATATATCTGTTACATTTCCATTATTTTTCTCATTTAATCACAACCCAGAGAAAACTTTGCCACAGACTGGGTTTGGACTATGACTTACTGTTTATGAAATGAAGAGGATTATTACCCCTTATGAAGGAACTTACCCTTCTGTATTAATTAGCTTCTGCTGTGTAACAAACCATCCCAAAACCTAGTGGCTTAAAACAACACTGATTGCTTCTCACGATTCTGTGGGTTGGTTGGGTGGTTATTCTGAGTGGAGACAGCTTGCCTGGTGCTGGATGATCTAAGGTAGCCTCATTTCCATATCTGGGTCTTCAGCTGGGATGGCCACTATGATTGGTGCCTGCCTTTATGAGGCTTTCATCCTCCTGAAGGCTAGCAGGGCTTACTCACATGACAGTGAAGAGTGAAGGGTGAAGGGTTCCTAGCAGCAGACAAGGAAGGGCAACCTTTTTTCAAGTCTCTGTTGGCCATATGTTTACCAAGGTCCCATCGGCCAAGCCAGATTCAAGATTCCATAGATTCCATGGAATCTTGGTGGAATTTTACCTTCAAATTCCACATTGTAGAGGGGTGAGAAGAAAATGTGTGGCCATTTTTTGCCATTTATCACATCGCCTGAGATTATTGTGAAGATGGAATATAGGAGATAGATGTGAAAGTGTTATGAAAATTAGAAGTGGTCCAGTTCGAAGGAGCAATGCTTCTCAGTCTATTGTAGGGATAAATATTTAGAGGAAAACAGTCTTGAGCTATAACCTCTGAGCTTATTTATAAATTGATGTCATTATTCTCATGAAACCAGTTGTTCTCATGAGCAGAGTCCATAGGACTTAAGCCCAAGGCTTTAGGAGGCCATTTTGGCAGCACATTTACCAATTTCCTAAATAAAATTGCAACTCCCTTCATGTTTTTAAGTTTGAAAAGATCCAAAAGCTGACTGGTGCCTCTCACACTCCTGTCCCTGTGCCGGACTTCCTGTTTGAAATAGAATATTCCGATCCTGCAAATGCCAAATTTTATGAGACCAAAGGAGAACGAGACCTAATCTACGCCTTCCATGGGAGCCGCCTAGAAAACTTCCATTCCATCATCCACAATGGCCTGCACTGCCACCTGAACAAGGTGGGGCCTAAGCCTGCTGACATTTTGGGAATGGGGTCAGAGCTGGTGGGGGATGAGGAGGGGCCTTGCTGCACAAAGTGTGGCCTGTAAACCAGCAGCATCACCCGAGAGCCTGTGAAAATGCGGAATCCTGGGCCTACCCTGGACTTTCTGAATCAGAATCTGCATTTTAACAAGATCTCCAGGTGATTCCTATACCAATTACAGTTTGAAAAGCATTGATTTAAAGATGGTTCTCAGCCTTGGGTGCACATTTAGAATCACTTGGGTAGCTTTTAAAAATTCCCATGCCTGGCTGCATCCCAGACTAGTTAAGTCAGAATCTCTGAGAGTGGGGCCCAGACAGCAGCAAGCTTTAAAAGCTCACCAG
The DNA here is from genome assembly GCF_000151845.1 of Pteropus vampyrus. Lineage (NCBI taxonomy): Eukaryota > Metazoa > Chordata > Mammalia > Chiroptera > Pteropodidae > Pteropus > Pteropus vampyrus. Next base: position 366,932 of record NW_011888866.1, read on the forward strand.
GTGATCCCAGTGTGTGGCCAACTCTTACTGCTCAGCATGGTCTCTGGACCAGTGGCATTCATGTCACCTGGGAGCTTGTTGGATAAGTGGAATCTCAGGGCCCACCCCAGGCCACCTGATGAGAAACCACACTATAACAAGCTCTCCACTGTGCTTCATGTGCATGTTGACGTTTGAGAAGCATGTCTCCGGGGATCACTCCAGCAGTCAGCCCTTGGAGAATTTGAGGGACGTGCCAAGGAGAGGTCCTTTCCCTCCCTCCTTGAGTAGCTCCTTCCCTTTTTTAAGAGTCAAACAGTGACAACCACCCCTTTTCTGCTGATGCTTTTTTGCCTTTTAGTGAAGCGTAAGAGGAAGAGTACAAACAGGAGCCAAAAAGACCACCTTAGCAGCTCTGGCCCTGGGCGTATTGACTTAAACTCTCTGAGCCTCAATATCCTCATCTGTAAAATAGGACATCATCACCTACCTTCTGGTGCGCTAAGAGGATTAAAACTTCATGTATGGAAAAGATTCTGTACTAAGCACCAAGGACACTGCTTTTTTAGGTTGATGGGAAGGGAATTTGGGGTAGGGAATGCTGCAGCCTTTCCCCCAGTCGTGGCAGCATCTGCCTTGTCTGAAGGGCTGGCTCCCAGAGCAGCTGCTAAATTGTGGCTTATACAGAGGCTGGAGGGACTTCCCAGTACTTCTGCAGCTGATTATCGCAATTGGGTTTTGTTGAGGATGACGGGCTTGTTTACACTGGCCCTCAGCTGATTATTCCAGGCTACTGGAATCCGAGGCCTCCGCTGCATACCAGAGCTGGCCTGAAGAAGTTGCTTGCAGATTACGCTTGTACACCAAATCTTCACTTCAGTGCCCCTGGGCATTTGCTGTTTAGTGGTATCTCATCAGAGTCCTTTGGTAAAGTGGCTGCTCTTTTGGCCTCTGTCTGGGTTTTCAGTGAGTAGCTTGCCAGTCGAAGGTAAGAGATTGTTCTCATGGTAGAGATACTGCAAGTTTCCTACTCTTGTGTACCCCTGTTCACTGCAGCCTTGCTCAATTTTCTCAAGTCTAGGGAAGGGTGTATACATAGCAGGCATAAATGGAGAATGGATGTGAGGTCAGATCAGAGGATATCCAGTATCCTTGGAGATGGTCTCTGTCAGCTTTTGAGACATGGGAACTCTGCTTAACCCAGCAAGGGGCTTCCCAGAGGCCAAGCAAAACTTGTTTCATGTCCCCTAAGCTTCACTTAACTGGCTTAGAATTGTAGAAGTCTAGTGCCATCAAATAGGACATTTCTCAGTTCCTAAGCATAGGCTATTCAGTGAGCTGTTAGAGTCTACTCATCATCTTAAGATACTTATGCTGTGGCCCAAGAATAGCAATTGAATTTCAACTTGAATGTCAAATTCCATCCATTGGTAGCAGCTACCTGGAATGTTGTGTTGAGAAGGATTATGAGTTAGTGTAAATGAGTGCTGTGATCGATATTTTTATGTTGGCCATTATAGTCTATTATTGACGTCTACTTTGGACAAAGGATGTGTTTGCTGTGCCCGCTGTAGCCTCAACTTGAGATATTTCTCCTGAGATCTTTTTCTTACCTGGCAAACTTCCTCACGAAGGGCACCAAGTTAGCACCGACCACCAGGGAGCTGAGCTGCCTCCTAGATTTTTGGACATTTTTCTTGGTCAACACCAACACAAAAGAGTAAAACTCAAATAGGCCTGTTACAGTTTCTGGTCTGAGAGATGCATTTCTTTTCTAAGTAATGACTCAGATTACCTCCCCCTTCAGATGTGATCCCCTTCCCAGTACATAAGGGTGTGACTTTGCTTCTGCAAGCCCATCACACTCTGGGGTAGGGAGTGCTGCAGCATTTCCCCCAGTCGTGTAGCAGGAATTACTATATATACTATGATATAAGAGCCCGTGATGGAGTGCCCACCCCTTTCATGTGCCACCTGTCCTGCTCGATGCTCTATATACTTTACCTCATTGAATCCTCATCTATCACCTTATAAAGGAGATACTATTATCACCATTTTGTAAATTTAGAAACTGAGACCCAGAGAGTTTATATGACTTGCCAGCTTGTTGGAGATATAGGCAGGATTCAAATTCAGGTTTTTTTGGACTCTTATACCTATGTTTTTATCACTCAACCTTGACTACAGAAACTACTGGTTTGCCCGGCTGTCAGCTATATCCACAATCAGTTAAATTGTCATCAGATAGGAATATATTTAGTAGTAACACTACGATGATGTCATAGGATTTTTTAATCTTATGTCTTTTGCTGGGGAAAAAAAAAGGTTTGAAAATTTTGTGTTTACAATTCTGTTGGAAGACCCACGTTGCCTTGCTGTGCTATTCTTCATTCACTCAGCCCTGTTTTCCTTCTGTTGGCTCTGCCATTCTAGACATCCTTGTTTGGGGAAGGGACCTACCTCACCAGCGACTTGAGCCTGGCCCTCATTTATAGCCCTCACGGCCATGGGTGGCAGCACAGCCTCCTCGGCCCCATCCTCAGCTGCGTGGCTGTGTGTGAAGTCATTGACCATCCAGATGTCAAGTGCCAAACCAAGAAGAAGGGTGAGTGAGCATTTGACTCAGACCTGGGCTGCAGGCTTCCGGGTGTGCAGGCTCTTGCCGTTGGGTGGGGTATCTCTTGTACACTAAGGGGTAGCTTGGGTCCAGTGCAGTATAGGACAGGGGCCCTGCACTCATAGAGTGAGCAGTCTCAGCTATTGAACACACATTGGAAAAGATATAATTTACTGCAAGGTGGTGTGTAGAGTGCCAGGTGAGGGGGCTGATGGGGTCCACAGGGCAGCTCAGAGGAAGGAGCAATCATGGTGGGTCCAAGTGCTTAGGGAGAGCTTTGGGGAAGAGGTGAGATTTGATAAATGAAAGCAAGTGTGTGAGGCCAGAATGTGGGCTCCTTGAAAACAGGAACTGGATTTCATTCACTTTTGAGCACCTGGTATTGGGGAGCCTGGTGTGTACTTGACATTCAGTAAATATTTGCCAAACTGAAGCTAAAGACATGTGTCCAGAACTGTCCCTCCAGAGTATTCTGGTGTGTGCTCAGCCTCTGGAGGATGTGAGTGGTGACTGAGGCCATTGGCAGTAAATCCCAGGCTCTCTAGGGAGCAGATGATTAGCTGGCTGCCTCAGTCCACTTCCCTGATATGTCTCTCAGATTTTTTTTTCCTGTATATCCTGCTATTTTGCCCACAAAGGCAAAAGAGTCACAGAACTGTCATTCTAGTCTCCAGAATTGGCCTGTTTGGTTCCACTGAGAAAAGGAAAATTGAGAAAACTGTCTGTTCCTGGCCTCTAATGTAAAACAACTGGAATCTTGAGGAACGGGCCCAGGTCTGACACCACCCTCCCAAACCAGACAGCATGAATATTTGCATTTATAATTCTTAGGAAGTTTGTAAACCATGACGTTAGATTTCAAAACAAAACCTTGCAATATCTGCTGTCACACAAAAAGCTTTGGCTTTTTTTTAAAATTGCTAAAGCCTTTTCATGTTATTAAAAGAAAACTTTTCTTTTTGTTTGTTTTTTTTAAACAAGCCTTGGTACAAAGGGTTGAAGATGTGTTCTAAGAAGCTCGAATCCAGAATAGTTAATTTAAAACGCCTGCTAAGAGACTTGTCTCAGATCAAGTCCTGTTCCTCATCCCAGATTATTTCTTTGGTGTGGACATCAATCTGCTTCTTCCTTCTGCTTTCACCACTCAGTCAAGTTTTTTTTCTTCCTTGTATCTTTTATTTTCCTATCTTTTTTTTCTTCCTCCTGTTTGTCGATTCTCCTGTTTTTCAGTGTGCTTCTTATACACACGTAGGCCCATTCTTCAGCCTGCTGGGACTTCTCCACTCCTAGGACCAGGAGGCTTGACCTGTTTATATTCATAATTTGTTTCTTTTATTATTATATCCCCATCCCCCACCCAGTAAAGTCGTGCTTTACTCTCTTTATTCAGATTCCAAGGAGATAGATCGCAGGAGAGCGAGAATCAAACACAGTGAAGGGGGCGACATCCCTCCAAAGTATTTTGTGGTCACCAATAACCAGCTCCTGCGCGTGAAGTACCTGTTGGTGTACTCACAGAAGCAGGCCAAGAGGTAAGAAGGACAACTAAAGGCTGCATTCAAAGTGTTGGATTCTTAGTTATCAGTACTGCCTTTCCTCCAGCCTTAGTCCTCACCTATGTATAAAGTATATTAAACACTGTGCTAGTTGCAGTGAGGAGTAAGGATAAGGGTGAATAAGATGTGATCCTGGCCCTCAGAGGTTTATACAGTCCAGTGAAGAAGATAGAGATTTGTAAACACAAATAACATGAGGGACTGAATAAAGCCAAACTGGCTGCCCCAGACATGAGGCCCCTCAGCCACCTCAGCTTCTGATTTCAGTCTGAAACACAGTGATTAGGTTAAGCTGAGAGGCAGGGTGGTGACTGGACTCTGGCTGGGATTGTGTGCAGCCCAGTATGGTCACTTTCCACGGTGGCTGTTGAACTACCAACGGCTCTTCTCTCTACCTGAGATACTTCATCTTCACCTCTAAAGTGAGGGTGTTGAACTCAACAGCAAAAGGGCCTTCTGGTTCCTAAGAACCATGGTGGATGCCTCATCCCATCTCAGCAGTGTGGTGACGGCGTGTCTGTGCAGGGTTCTCCAAGATCAGTGGTCACTTTCAGACTTTGTTGCATTGTTGGCGTCTGTGATAGAACTTCTCATGGGGGTGAGTAGCAGGTGAGCAGATAAGACAGGAAAGGGGGTTACTTTTAATACTTCTCACTCCTGCTTGTATACACCAATGGTTTCTATGCTTTAGAATTTAAGCCAGTAAAATTCCCCTCCCCTCAAGTTTGGGGTATTTGTATAGGGTTCTAGGGGACATTATCCTTTGATTTAAAATCATCTGGCTTTTTGTACTTGAAAATTCCATTCCTTCCCACTTCTTCCTGGAGTGTCTCTTTAGTGCACACTTGGACCGTTTAGATCATTTCCCAGCGGGCCAAAGAGGATTTCCCCAGCACAGATTGATATCCATATGTGTCTGAAAGTGAAAAGACTTTTGCTAAATAACCTGCTACCTGCTGCCATCTGGGCAGACACCTGGAGCGAAGTCATTCTTCTAGATACCAAAGTCCTGCTTAAGAAAAGACTGAGTATGGAAGGTTCAAGAGGAGCAGCTATAAAAGGGAAAATCAGGATGAGCTCATTGCATAGCTGTCTTTGTACATTTAGAACATGTTCTGGTGAAAGGCATGTCGGTGCCAGGGCAAACAGCCTCAGATTTCTTGAGCAAAGGAGAACGCACGAAGCTTCATTTCATGGCTTACTCAGAGGATGAAATTCATCATTGCATTTTCTTTGAGCCAGAAGTTGTTGCATACACTTCAAAAAAATGTTTTTCTCTTTTTGCCAACATCATTCTTTTTTCCCCCTTAAGCAGGGCTTCCAGCCAGCTGTCCTGGTTTTCCAGCCATTGGTTTACGGTCATGATATCCCTGTATCTGCTGCTGCTGCTCATAGTGAGTGTCATCAACTCCTCAGCTTTCCAGCACTTTTGGAATCGTGTGAAGAGATAATCTTTCTGGGCCTGGTGTGGGGGCCGCCTCAACCATGTGCCTTATGACAACTTGTTCTGTATCTCCCGTGCTCCATGTCTAGCCAGGTAGAGCCTGGGGGCCAGTCGGGGACCACAGGACAATTTTCATATGCCATAAATGTATCGCTTGCCTTTGATGATGCTCCTAGCCATGCTCCGGCCAACAGGGACCACTGGTCCCTCACTCACAGGTTTTGGGGAGCCCTCCTGTCTGCTCCTTCCTAAACAGTCCTAGGGAGTTGGCTTTTCCGTCAGGGCCAAAGGAAAAAGTCCTACTGCATTTAAAAACAAAGTGTCCAAGCTGTCAGTGGTGTGTTTACAATCGCTCCTGGCAAACTCTGGCCCTTTCTCTGATGCCTTCTGGAAGGCGGAAAATGTGTAGTGGGGACGATAAATCACTAGGCGGTTGCCTTGTTTTGACTTGAGACACTCAAGAGGAACAGTCATGTTTCTCATAAAAATCGGTGGGATCGTTTTTGAATTCCATCGGCCTTTGTCTGTGAGTATAAAACATTTTCAGTTTTCTCAAATCAACAAACAACCTTCTGCTACAGCTGTAACCCCCGTGCCCGACCATGAATGAGAAAGGAAGGAGTCAGAGATGTGATTAGAAAATACAAACTTAACAATGAGCAATTTGAGTTGTCTTTTTCTGAAAATTACCAGCTGCTAATTATAGCTACAGGCCTGCCTCCTGATCTCGTTCTCACGAAGCTGCCTTGATTGTGGCCTGCCAGCCACAAGTGCCACACTGTATGTGTTCTGTCACTTCTGGCCTTCGAGACAGAGGCTTGCCTCAGTGTGCCACAGATGTGCATAGACTAAGCCTCCTTCAGAGGGGTCGCAGGTCTTTGGGACTCAGCCTGGAAAAGCCTCTGGCTGCCCAGAGAGCTGCAGTTCTACTTGCTATATTCTTCGTGCTTCCTTCCTGCCCCATTTCAGCCATAAGGGAGCCCCTGTTTGAATTGGGGATGGGGGGAGGAGAGATTTCTGTAAAGAAGGAGGAAAGTCATTTTTCTGTAATTTGTGAAGTTGTGAAAAAGCCGCTGTCATGGTTCTTACATTGAGTATTGGAACATTTGAAAAATAATAAAGGTATTTTCCTAATTACCAGGTCACCTTTGACTGTTTTTAGCCTCCATAGGAGTCTGCCGTGTATGCCCTTTTATAAAAATCTTATCTTTTTCCTTCCTTGTTTGAGGTGGCTGTTTGCTGGAAAGCATATATCACCAGGTTATCTAATAGGTGTTGGATTTCTAGTCATGATATATCAAATATGAGCACCTACCGTGCTCTAGGCACCAGAAATAGGCTGGCAAGGTGGGCGGATGGATGAACATTCTCAGGAGTGAGGTTGGCATTATATAGTATTATTATAAAGGAATTTTGGAAAATACTTAGCAAAGACTTTTAACTTGGCCTGGAAGAATGGAAGTGACACGTGTAGCACTGCTAGGTGCCTTACAGGCACTGATTTATTTTTTATTTTTTATTTTTTATTTAGTTTTTATGGTGGCATTGGTTAATGAAATCCAATAAGTTTTAGCCGTACACTTTACAAGTAAGGCATATATATATTTACACTGCGTTTTCACCTCCCATAGTTAGATTTCTTTCTGTCACCACATATTTGACCCCGTTTACCTTGTCTCCCTGCCCCCTCCCCGCTCCCCTCTGGTAACCACTAGTCTATTGTCCATGTCCATGAGTCTCTGTTTGTTTTTCCTGGTCATTTATTGCTTTTAGGTTTATATCCCATATATAAGTGATGTCATGTGATTTTCAATTTTTCGTCTGGCTTATTTCTTTTTGCATGATTATCTCGAGGTCCTTCCATGTTGTCGCAGAACAGTATTTCATCTGTTTTTATGGCTGAGTAATATTCCATTGTATATATGGTACTGATTTCTTTAATCCTCATGACAGATAAGAAATTGAAGTCACAGAGAAGTTAAATAGCTTGCCCAAGGTTAGGTGGCTAGGAAGTGGAAGAGCCGGAAGTTGAACCTGGCGGATTGGTTTCAGCGTTGGTCTTATATCACTATGCTATACAGCCTCCCAGGCTCCCAGAAAAGGTAATATTCACCTGAAACCTGAAAGAGCCATCAGTATTAGGCTAAGAGGTGGTGGAAGAGTGTTTCAGGCTGTGGAAACAGCACATGCAAAGACCTAGAATTCTTAATGGAGAAGCTAAAACAGGAGGGTCATAGGAAGAGGCTGTGGTGAGAAATGGGGCAGGAGTGGTAGCAGGGGCCAGATTATTAAAGACCTTACAAGCTGTGGGCTGGGGAAATGATATCAGATTTGGTGTTCAGAAAAGTCACTCTGGCTGGTGGTTGGAGAATGGATTTAGGATTATTTTGGGGTTTAAAAGAACCGATACAGTAGCGTCCAGCACAGAGCAAATAGCTGATATGTTTCAGCTGCTATCATCATCATCATCATCAACATCATTTTCTTAGTGGCTCAGCAGAAGAGATGATCACGCAAAGGAGACAGCAGGAATGTGCAGGGAAATGGGAGGAAACCAAAACAACAACGAGTCAGAAGCCAAAAAGGAGGGCTTGACGAGCAGTGTCAAATGCTGCTGAGCAGTCAAGATTATACCTGAGAGCTACCTATTGGATTTACTGAGATGGAGATCACTGGTAAACTTGGTGGGAACATTTTTCAGTGAAGTTCAGTGTTAGGGGTATGAACAAAGTCCAACTGCACAAATGTGAAATGTGATTGTTTTCCAGGAGTTCTCATACAACATTTATTTATAACCTAGCCCTTTGTTCCTGAGGTTTGTGCCCCACACCCCGCCGCCCCCTAAAAAGAGGGTAAGGTGATACCTGGTGTGACTGAAGCAGATAGTGAGCTTGTGGGGACATAAGGATGAGTGAAGAACGGTTCTCTAGGAGCTCCCAGGCTAGCGGGGGCCATTGGACAGGTGCATTTTGATATGGGGAAGGAAATCCCTAGAGTCTAGAGGGTTGGAGTGAGCAGGATGGAAGACTAGGGCAGGGCTACATTATGACTTGCATGGGCCCTGGGCACTTTTGCCTTCATGGGCCCCTTCCTCAATAGAAAAATATGTATATGACTGTTGATATAAAGATGCATATATTGCTATCATATACTAAAACATTTTCTTCCACTGAAAAGCTCATTTTTCCCCCCTTCTGAATGTAAAAGAAATTGAAACATTTTCATAATATGGGTCTTAGGCACCATACCTACAATGCCTAATGGATGAATCAGCCCTGGACTAGGATAACGGGGGATAGTGTGAGATCTCTGGCTACCTGGGAATGGAGAGGCATCTGCACTTAAGGCAGATCCCTCAGACCAGCCAGCTCCAGGAAAAGGCAAATTTGGGGTTTAGGAGTTCCGGAGGCTCATGCTGCAGATACCTTTTCATAGAGGAGGAAGTAGTGTTCTTGCTAACAAACTCCCACCAAGCCAAGAGCCTCACCAGACAGCCGATTGCAGAGCAGAGCAGTCGGTTCAGTGGAAACCACCTCACACTGGAGCCCCAGCTGCCTTGGTCTTGTGAAAGCAATACCATCAGCCCTCTGTCACTAATGTCACCGTCAGGGGAGACAGCTTTGGGAGGGGTGGCAAATAGACCTCCCACAGGTAAGGTACCTGGGAAGTGCAAAGAATCCCGTGAATTGTCAGTTTCCACCACAGAGAGAAAGGTTTTATTCTGTGGGCTTTTGGATAAGCGTACATCTGTATGTGAGAGAGATGTGGAGTAGGGATGTGGTTCACGGTTGTTTCTGATTAATTCATTTCATTAAACACTGATTGCCTACCAAACGAGGAGTGGATGGGGTGTTTGTGATTTAAAGTGCCCAATTCAGATATTTTTCTTTAGAACATGGCTCCATGCATCTGAGCCCATTCTTGCTAAGCCCAGGAGGTTTGTGTTGGCTTGGAATCAGCAGCACTCACCCTCCCTGTTGCCAGGGTGATTCTCGGGTGGGGGATGGGACTGGATTCAGTTAGACTCACAGACACACACCCAGAACCATGACCCTCCCTAAGTCCCCTCCACAGCCCCCACCCATCTCTCCCCATTCTCCTCATCTCCACCCTGCCCCACCTCCTGAGTTTTCCATCTCTTGGCCTTTGTTTGTTTTTGCTTTTGTCAGTCTCTTTCCTCTGGATGGGTTTCTATTTGTTTCGGAACTGTCTGAGTCTGTGCACCATGGAGACAGTGTCCTGGGCTGCCCCCAGCCCTGATCTGGTTAGAATAAGCCCCTCTCCTTTGCATGCATCTCCAACCTAACACTGAGAGCATCCAAGTCATGACATTATGAAGCAAGATAGAAACCACCATCTCCACCTCCTCCTGCTAGCAGTCTTGTCCACCTGGAAAGGGTTTTTAGAAAATTTTTAGTATTCCACTGCAGGGTCCATATAGCGCAGCCCTGAAAAGGGGAAGCAGCATTTATTGAATACCTACTGTATACCAGCTATTGGACTAGGCTTTGCTTGGCGTTAAAAATCTGGTGGTGAAGATATTTCCTGCATTAAAATTCAACTGCAAGAAAAGTTTGTTGAGTGAATAAATGGATGAAATGGTGCAAGAGACTTCCTTGCCATAGAAAGTAATGATTGAATATCAGCAAAGGGGATCGAAGTTAGACTTGAGAAAAAAGGCCTTGGCAAGGCTATGTGTGTGGATGAGGGTTTCAGAGAAGGTTACAGACATCTGTTGCTTGATTTCAGGGAGTCCCATTTGCTTTCTGTCACCAGAAGTATCTTTGTGAGTAATGGCGGATGGGCAGAACAAACAGAGCCTTTCGTTTCACTGAAAAGGCTCAGACTTAAAATGCACGTGGTCCTAGAAGAGGATAAACTATTGATAAGATGCTTTTTAATATACTCATGTGAATGAGGACAAAGCCTTTCCTAAGAACAGGTGTTAGTAATGAGTTGCGGGGAGCGGTGAGAAAGAAACCACCGGGGATTCAAGGTTGAGAGGACCGTTGACCATGTGAGGGGGTGATAGGAGAAAAGGAAGGCTGGGGCCACTGGAATCAAACTCTGAATATCTATTTGGCCAAGGAAAGACCCCAGTGAAAACAACACGTGGTGCTGACAGGCCTTCTACCCCTAGCAACATTGGTCAGTTCAGTCAAACTGCCCCACAGTGGGGCAGGAAGAAGACAGAGCCTGTCTGAATTCCAGAAAGTATAGATTGCAGACCGGTTTAAAGATGTAGTTTTACAGTCCTTAAGCAAGTACAGGCTATCCCAAATGGGCCTGTAACACAATGCCTATCAGAAGTCTATAGGGATTTAAAACCAGTGCATCAGCTATATTTTTAGATTTGAGAGTGCTTGAAAATTATTTGTCTTCTTAGTTTGACCATTGATTTCCTTTGGATTACATCTGTTGTTCCTGTTGCCCACAGTTCATTCACCCTCCTGGCAGCATACATACCCCAGCTTCCCTCTGGGGAACCAACCTCTTTTCCACTCATTAGATCTTGGTAAAACTTGCTGATTGGCTGGGGGCCCTGAGCCGCTGCTCCACTTTCGTGACCAATTTTAACAGTTTCAATTGGATCTTGTGGGGAATAAAGTGGGGAGGAGTCTTTAACCGATACCCTTTGCCACTGTGGAACTTCATTATTTTTGGTGTAAACCCTTTATTAAATATAGATATGAATTTCAAATGAGTGAATCAAGATGGATGAAGTTTGTCCTGACCCCAACTATCCCCACAAAGCACTCAAACCTGGGCAGAATGAGAAATTGGCAACATACATACGAACTACCATGTTCTGGGGCCTTCTGTGGCCTCAGTATCAAGATGCCTCCTTGAGTTAACTTGGACTCTTCTGTAAAGGCTTTCAGACTAGGGAACCTCAGGGCACTCTGAGATCTGCGAGCAGCAATGGGTAGATGTGACTAAAGTGAGGGTTATAAGCTACATTGGAGGGGCTTGGCTCTCAAGAAGACCAGAGGTTGGGTCTGCACCAATGGAAAGATTGAAGGAGAAAGGCACTACCATTTATCAAGTGCCTCCTATATAACGAGCATATTGAGAGATTTAATTCTCACAATATCCTTGTAAGGTAGATACTATAATCTTTATTTTATCAGAGAAGAAACAGGCTTGAAAAAGTGACTTGCCCAAAGCAAAAAGGCCTGTAAGAGACAGCGCTGATGCTGAATCTAGAGCTGGAATAATAAGAAAGGCAGGCAAGTGCAAGGCCACAACTAGAGGGGCTGCTTGAGCAGAAAGGATCTGGGCTGGTTGTGTAGGGAGGCTGGAATGGGCAGCACCAGGCCTAGGGGATGCAAACAAGCTCCCTTCACAGGCTAAGGCTGTTAGCTCTGCCATGTCCCATAAGCAAGGGGCACCTGGGATGCTGGGAGGGGGACCGTGGGAAGTCTCCCTTGATGTCCACACTATTAACAAAAGCTCTGGTCTCGGCTCTATTCACCTTTCCAACCCTATCACCGGCAGACCCAGGAGGTAAGCTCAGAGGTGCAAATGGTACTGAATGTAGGGCAGGAAGGGGTGGTCTCCCACTGGCACCCCAGCTGCCTGCTTGGAGCTTGGGCCATCGGCCTGCTCTGATTAAATTGACTTCTTCAAGACCTCACAGCCAAGAGCTGCCAGCAGCCAAATCCCCCTGATTGTCTGAGATGTTCCCGACGTCAGAATAAACAGTCTCCCCTGTCCAGCCAGCTGTGCCGAGCAGCATTCCTGTCTCTCTGCCCAGCTGGGTGGGGCTGCAGCCCTGTGTCCACCTCCAGCAGAGGCCAGGGGGACATGTTAAATGGGTGGAAGAGAGAGGAGAGGTCACTGTCTGTCTCCAGATCAAATAGGACATTCCCTCCCCTGATTCTCCATTTTGCCCAGTGCCAGGCATCTCAGCCTCAAGCTATTGCCGATGAAAGCTCTGTAATAATGACTCTTTGACCTTAGAGGAGGCACGCACCATGCCACTGTCCCTGGGGTCAAGCCCTTCACCCTTGCCCTTCACCCAGGGCCTGCCTGGAGAATTTGAGACTCTCCTACATCATTCTAGCTAGATCTGAAGTGATCACACCCAAAAGGCTTATTTTATAGAGCCGGACACCCTGAGTCAGCAATTAGAAGCAGGGCTAGACCCCGGCCTTTCGCTGCTATCCACTGCCTTGGGAGCCTATGGATACTGTGGCTAGAATGACGTTAGGGGCTCTAAGTGAGAGAGGCGGCCCATGTTTTTGCAGAAGAGCAGAGGTGTTTTCATCCTACGCCTGTTTTGGAGATCAGGCTTGAGGCCGAGCAGTTTCCTGAGGAAGCAAGTGTTCTGGAAAAGCTCTGTTCACCAGCTCCTAAATCACTCTGTCAGGAGTAGAGCTGGGGCAGCAGAACCTGAGTGGGGTATTACGCTGTCCAGAGACCAGTGCCCAGTCTGGGCTTGGCCAGAGCATGGGAGGCGGCCAGGGACAGAGGGCAGAGTGCTTGGGAAGGGGGAGTCCCCCAGCCCACACTATCTGCTTCTCTGCCCTAGGACTCTGGTCTGCTGACTGCGGGGGAGGAGAGAACAGCCTTTCTCGGCCAGTCTGCAAAAGGAATTCCTCTAGGAGCTCCTCTGGCTGGAGACAGCCTGAGGGTGGGAGGGAGGCAGACAGTGTAGGAGCCCATGGCGGCCCTGGGGTCTCTGTGGACAGGTGTTTCATTGTCAGTCTGTCTGGGGCCTCTAGCTTTGTCTCTGTCTAGCTGCATGTATCAGTGTGGATTTATGTGACTATTCCATGTTTGTATGTGTAAGCAGTTGCATTTCCGGTTGGAGCTGCGTTCCTTGGTAAGAAAGTATATATTATGTGTTTGCCTGCATATGTTTATGTTCACATCTGGGCAAACTCTTGTATGTGGGTATCTTCAAGGGAAGTGTGGGCCTGTGTGTCTTTATATAGATGAATGGGTCTACATCTGCCTACGTGTGTCATGGGCGTATGCATGTGAGCAATTAGGTTATTTTGGTGTAAACATGTACCTGTCTTTCTAGCTGTAAGTTTAAGCATGTGTGTCTCTGGGAGCATGGACATATATTTATTAGTAATATGTTGGTGAGTCCCTGAAAGCATGTATGCCTGTCTATTTACATTTGTGCAGAAGCATTCATTCACTCATTGATCGATTCATTCATAAACCATTTACTAACAAGCATCCTTAAAGTGCTCGCTCTGTAACATTGGGCCCACACTGGAAATTTAGAGAGGTGCCCAGGGCAGCTCCTAACATTTGCAAGACCCAGGGCAAAAATACAAATGAAGGCTTACATTTTTATGTCTAAATATTTAAATATTATAAGTCAGACACAACAAACTGCTAAGGAAAATATCCAATCCCTAATAACCCAGAGGGCTGGGTTTGATTTTGAATTCCCAACACCTCTGAGTCCTGTGCTGAAACTTAGCAATACAGAGCAAGTGGCCCCAAACTTTTTTTCTTCATCCTTGCTCTGTCGCATATCTTGAAGGGCCTTGCATACACGTGTTACCCATACATGTGTCCAAACTACATACATATACCACACAAACAGCTTCCCTTTGACCAACCTTTGGGCCTAGGGGTGCTCACACCATTGGCAAAGTCTGCCCAAATGGCTCCAAGTGGGAAATAATGGGGTCCCATGTACCTGATTTGTAATCCAAGAGAAGGGTGTGGGCTCCTGGTGGGCCCATTCCATTGGTATCAGGGACTTCTCACTGTGTAGTATGGAGTGTAGCCATCTAAAGGGTGGGCCCAGGGTAACGGCCCTTCTTGCCTGTTTCTTCATGGAACTTGAACTCTGGAAAGGAACCACAGTAAGTAAAAAGTTGAGAATAATACAATGCCTGGATATAAGTGCCTGTGTATGTATCTTTGTTTATGTATCCATGTTTCTCCATGTCCGCGTGTGCGGGTATCTATATGTGTCTATGTGTGTTTTGCTCTGTTCATCTTTGTCTGTCTGATCTCTTAGAGGGCAGAGCCCACAGCTTTTCTTTCACCATTCCTTCACCTCGGTTGACTTAGGACTATGAGACAGGCTGGGGTACTGATCTGAGTCTAAGCCACTGTTCTGTGCTCACTTTAGACTCACTCTGTGATCTGGCCTTAGTTTCCTCATTTGTAGAATGGAGGGGCTAGATTACCATGTCTTTAATTGATAGGCTTTACTTGGTTTCCAGAACGAGTATGACTGAGTTCCTGAGTTGACTTCTTTCTAGAAGTTAAATTGAGGGATGCCTAATTGTAGAAGCTCTGGGTTCAGACAGAACTGGGTTTGAATCCAAGCTCTGCCATAGACGACCTGTGTCTCCTTTAGAGTTACTTAGTCTCCCTCAGAGTTGTGAGGATTAAATAAGATAATGTGTGTAAAGTGTTGAGCACCATGCCAGACTCACAGATATTCAACAAATATCAGCTTCTGCCCTTATCTAGGATGTTTCCAACTTTTATACCTTACAAATTCTGGGTTCAGTAGACATGTTGACTAATTGAAATAATTGGAATCACATGTTTAGAGAGTTTTGGCCCTATGTTGGATGGGGGTGGAGGGTTAGGACAGTTGGTGAGAAAATCTGGATGTTTCTTCAATGCCTTCTAAGAAGCTGCCAATGCAGATCTGTGTATGAGCTGCTCTCTCTACCCCATTCTCTGACAGACCCTTGACATTTTCTCAGTCTTATGTAAAAGACTGTGAAACAGGTTCAATGCCCTCCTCTGACCTGGTTCTGCCCCTGAGCTCCTCCCTGGCGCCACAGGGTGCTGAGCTGAGTAGGATCAGGACACCAGACAGAGCTGGGTCATGTTAGGCCTGAGGCTCCCCAACATGTCTGGGCCTGTCTGACCAGCCCCAATAGTGGGCAGATCCACCTAGACAGAGGGCACATGTCTCCCATGATTGCTCTTCCTGAGAAGGCACTGCTCTGCTCCTGGCACAGGTGGCCTTAGGATCCTGAAGCACCAAAGAGACTGAGGAGAGCTCCATGCCACCTATCCCCTCAAGGCCTGTAGAATGGCTGAGTTCCAGCAGGAAGAGAATGGGGGAGGGCCAGTAATAGCACCTCTCAGCCGGGGCTGGTGGCGGTGCTGGTGGGGGTAACCATCTTGGGAATCTCCTGGAGCCTAAAAATTCTGGCAGCTCTTGGGCTGTCCTGAAATATCCCTGATCCGGAGGGAATAAGGGAGGGGTCTAGGGCCTAGCCAGGATTGCTGAGTTGGGACATATGAGCTCAGGGTGGATGAGGCCCTCTGATCCCCCAAACCCTCAACTGGGTGACTGAGAATTGGTTGATGATCTCCCAGCTCCAAGGATTACTTGGGAGGTAGAAGCAACTTAACCTGCAAAAGGCCCTTTTTGGGGGTCGTTGTGATCTCTCCCCACCATCTCTAGGCTGCTCTATTTGGGGCCAGAACTGGGAATTTTCCTCTTGAAAAAAAAATTAAAAGCAAGGCGCAAGTGGTGGGTTGAGGCCAAAATAATGTGTTTAAGGAAATTTCTGCTTCATGCTGGCTAGAACAGAGAATGTCTGGTCAAAGAGCTGCTGACGGCCAGGGTCTCTGTAAGTAAACAGACTGCCTCTGATGGCCTCCCTGAGCTCATTTCCCTCAACACCGTGCAAGGAAGATGATGTCACCAGAGCAGGGCCTCCTGGTCATGGAGTTTGTCAGTGAGCAGGACGGAGGCTCAGTGATTGCCGGAGGCTCAGTGATTGCCGGCAGCCTGGTGCTGCTGCCTAGTTATTGCGAACAGCTGCTTCCCACCCAAGCGACTCTGACACCCTCCTACACGTACTCATCTGTGATGGGACTCTAGCCACATCCATGACCCCATAGCAGAGGGTGTTCCTGGGGAAGCTTGAGATTAACTGTGAAGTTGCCAGCTCTCATGCAAAGCCACCTCATGTCTGTGGAGAGAGAAACCCAGGATAGATGCAATTGAAAGGAGTAGCCTCTGAAGGTACAGGCCCATGTCCTGCTCCCATGCAGAGCAGGCAGTGGCTACGTGCACCACAGCCTGTAACCTGGGGCCAGGCAGCCAGGACCAGTGGGGGAGTTTCCATGAGCAGAGGACCCAGTTCAGGGGAGATTGGAAGATGGGATGAGGAAGAAGCCACAAAGCAGTCTCTGTCTCCTGCACAGGCTCCTGAGCACTGAAGTCGCCAGGTAAGACTTTTATGGGGTTTGAAAGCACTGCAGCAGAGTTACTGAGGAGCAGCTGTCAGAGGTTGGGCCAGGCTCTACAGCCTCCCTCTACGCACTCTGTACCACCCTTACTTCACCTCTTGACTGGGCAGTGGGGTGTAGTGAGGTAGACAGGTGGGCCAGAAGCTTCTTGAGGGTGGCCTCAGCCTTTACTTCTTTGTGTCCCCCAGAATCCCGGGCTGACTTCATATAGACTCATCAATCACACAGACCCACACTACAGAGTGACCAGACCACTCAGTTCCTGCCTGACCTACTCCAGGCTGACTGAAAATCTCAGACTGACGGCCAGGCTCACAGAAGACTCACTGCCTGTTTCATGTGCAGCCTGACTGACCAATAGGCCAACCCACTAATTTAGTCACTTATTCAAAAGAATGGTAATGGAACATCTCATTTGTGCCAGGTCATATGCTGGGTGCAGGGGATAAAGCAATGAACAAGATAGACAAGATCCCTGCTCTTAGGGAGCTGACGATAGCAAACGAAACAATGACAAAGTATAATTACATATTATGAAGGAAGTAAACAGGATTCTGTGGGAAAGAGTACCCAGCAGGACCTCCCTTGCATTTACTGGACAGGGAAGACCTCCTTGACACATAATCTGAGACCTGGGGGATGAGAATGAGAAAAGAAAACAAAAACAAAACAAAACAAAAAACCCATGCAAACGCCTGTGGAACAGCTTTCCAGATAGAGGGAAAAGCGATGCCAAGGCCCTAAGCTGAGAAAGAGTGTGGCCTGATCTTGGAATAACCAGAAGACCAATGTGACTGGGATATAGTGAGCGAGGAGAAGGTGGCATGTAGATGAGGTTGGAGAGGTGGGCAACAGCAGACCAGACAGGGCCTTGTAAGCCATAGTAAGGGTTTAGGTAGGCGTGAGGGGAAGACTCTGAGGGCTTTAAGCAAATGTGTGACACACAGTAAGAAGAAATAGATAACCTGAAAAGCCCTATATCCACTAAATAAATTGAATTTATAGTTTAAAATCTTCCCATAAAGAAAACCCCATGCCTGGATGCCTTCACTGGTGAATTATAAGTAACATTTAAGGAAGAAAGGATTTAACCACATTTAAGTGGACTTGCACAGTTCAAACCCACGTTATTCAAGGTCGACCGTATTTTTGGTCCATAGTTGGGAATCCGTGTATGTAGAGGGATGACTTAAGTTGAGGATTTTTAACTATACAGTTGGGGCAGGGGTTGGCACCCTTAATCCCTCCATTATTCAAGGGTCAACCATATATGAAAATCAATTGTATATGAGCAATGCTTGGAAACTGGCATTATAAAAATAATTCCATTCACAATACTGTTAATAATATGAAATACTATCTACGGCCATACCACCCTGAACAAGCCCGATCCCATCTGATCTCGAAAGCTAAGCAAGGTCGGGCCTGGTTAGTACTTGGATGGGAGACCACCTAGGAATACTAGGTGCTGTAGGCGTAAAAAATAAAAAGGTAAGGGATTGTAAGTCGACAAGGTCTTTGCAATCTATGAGATCAACCAAGGGTTGCCTTGCCTAAAATAAAAAAAGTAATAATAATAATAATAATATGAAATACTTAAAGATAGATCTGACAAAAGCTGTGTGAGATTTGTACACTAAAAACTACAAAACAGTGCTGAGAGAAATTAAAGAAGACCTAAATAAATGGAGAGAGTACTATGTTCGTGGATCAGAAGACGTAAT
>NW_011888866.1:385503-398445 GCF_000151845.1 Pteropus vampyrus
TTTTCAAGATAGCAATTCTCCCCAAATTGATATATAGGTTCAAGATACTTCCAATCAAAATCTCAGCAGGCTTTTTTGGGGGTGTAGAAATCAGTCAGCTGATTCTAAAATGTATATAGAAATGTAGAGGACCTTGGATAGCTAAAAGAATTTTTAAAAGAATTATAAAGTTGGATGACTTTCTTACTTGATTTCAGGACTTATTATAAAGCTACTGTAATCAAGACAGTGTGGTATTGATGTAAAGATAAACATATAGATCAATGGAACAGAGGATACATTTTAGAAATAGAAGTATATACATATTGCCAATTGATTTTTGACAAAGGTGCCAAGGCATCTTTGGGGAAGAGATAAGCTTTTTAACAAATGGTGCTGGAACAATTGGATATCTGTGTGTGGGGGGGAAAACCCAAACATTTGCCCTTATCTCACATGATACACAAAAATTAATCCAAAATGGATCACATACCTAGATGTAAGAACAAAAACTACAAAACTTCTAGAAGAAAACATAGAAAAAAATCTTTTAACCTTGGGTTGGGCAAAGAGTTCTTAGATATGACACAGAAAGTGCTAATAATAAAATAAAAAGTTGACAACTAGACTTTTTAAATTTAAACTCGCTCTCTAAGATACTAATAGGAAAATAAAAAGACAGTCACCAGTGGGAGGAAATATTTGCAAAACATATATCCAACAAAAGATTCATATCTAGAATATAGACACATTTTTAAAAAATCTCTTTATAATATATAAAGAAGAAAGAATTTGTATTGAGAATATATCTTAAAAGTATATGCACATCAATAAGAAGAAACAAATTTTAAAAGGATGAGCAAAAAGTTTGAACAGATACTTCTCTAAAGAAGATATGCAAATGAAAAATAAGTACATGAAAAGATGCTCCTTGGTTATCAGAGAAGTGTAAATTAAAACTCAGTGAGATACTACTACACACCCACTAGAAAAGCTGAAATTAAAGGACTAGCCATACCAAGTGTTGGCAAACATGTGAAATAACTCTTCTACGCTGGTGGGAATGTAAAATAGTATAAACAATTCAGAAAACATATGTCAAAACTTATCTAATTGTATACTTTAGTGTGCAGTTAATTGTGTGTCAACTATATCTCAATAAATTTGTTCAAAACTAAAACCTGCTCTAATTTTTTAAAATCTCACTCTGGCTCCTGTGATAAGGGACTGGGGTGGGGGTGGGGGGTGGTTAAGAATAGAAGCTTGGAGTCATTAGGAGGCTGGCAAAGTCATCGGGGTGAAAGATGCTGGTGGTGACAGTAGAAATGCAGGCAAGTAGAGAGATTTGAGAAATATTTTGAGACCTAAAACAATAAGGCTTGCTAAAGAAGTAAGGAAATGGAGAAGTCTAGGATGGCTTCTACATTTTCAACTTGAGCTCTGAGTGGCTGGGGATGGCTAACCAGGAAGATTCGTGGGTCGGAGTGAGGATGGTTGGACTCCATGAAAAGGTCTGGGTGAAGACAAAATTTGGAGAATATTTGCAAATAAATGGCATTTTAAAGCCAAATGAAAGGGTGGGATCACATAGGGAGAGAGAATAGACAAAGAAGAAGTTTGAGAACTGAGCCTGGGGTATCCCATCACTTAGAGGTCCCCTGAAGGAGCCAGTAAAGCTCATTGGGAAGGAACAACTGGAGAAGCGCCCAAATGTATTAATTTCCTGTAGCTGCTATAACAAATTACCACAAACTAGGTGGCTTAAGACAGACAGAAATTTATTCTTTCATAGTTCTGGAGGCCGGAAGTTCAAAATCAGATCACTGGGCTGAAATCAAGGTGTCAGCAAGGCCACACTCTAGGGACAATCTGCTCCTTCACTCTCCCAGCTTCTGGCAGCTATTGGCATTCCTTGACTTGTAGCCACATCACTCCAATCTTTGTGTCCATGGTCACATTACTTCCTACTCTTCTGTCCTTGTCAAATCTCCCTCTGCCTCACCCTTAAAAAGACATTTGTCATAGGATTTAGGGTCCACTTAGATACTTCAGGAGATCTCCTCATCCCAAGATCCTTAAGTACATTCATGAAGACCTTTTTTTTTTTTTTTTTAAATCAAATAAGGTCACAGTCCCAGGTTCTGGGGATTAGGATGTGGACATCCTAATTGGAGACCACAATTCGACCCATACACTAACTGACTGACAGACTAAAGGAGTGATTGATTTAGTAATGCGAGATGATAAGACTTCCCGTAACTGGGAAGAAGGACTGAGGTAGTCAGGTGTAGGTTGCAGGAGCCCAGCCTGGAGGTATAGGACCCAGGCTGCTGCTGGCTTGACCATGTGTGTGGGAGAGTCTCATAGAGAGGGGAAGTACTGCAGACAGGAATTCCCCAGCCTTCTTCATCCTGACTCAGCATCTGGCAGGGACCATCCACACAGCATCCAAAGTGATCTTTAGAATGCAAATCTGTTCATATCACTCTCCAGTGACTGACCCTTCAACAGCTTCACACAGCTTTTAGGCCAAAGACCAATATCCTCACCTGGCTTATCAAGTCTGGGGCCCTGGCCCCAGCTCAAATCTGCAGCCTTATCTCACATCTCCCTCCTCTGCTATCTGCCTCCAGATACACAGGCTACTTGCCTCTAAGGCAACCTTTTCTCCTGCTCTAGGGCCATGGCTATGGTTTCCTCTGCTTAGAAGGCTCTTCTTCAACCTACTTCACAATTAGCATCCACTAAGCCTTCAGCTCTCAATCCAGATGTCTCTTCTTGAGGAAATTCTTCCTTGGGTCTCTTGTCTAGGTCATACAAATGTGTAATATAATTTTTCATGGTTCCCTTTCCTCATCTTCCACAGCACTATCAAAGTTTATAATTATGTACATACTTGTAATAGTATTTTATTAGTGTTTATCTCCACAACTAGACCATAAGTACTATAAGGTCAGAGTTTGTATGACTCACCACTCTGTCCCAAGTGCCTTGTCCAGTGTTTGGCACACAGAATGGGTAAGTAGTAGTTTTAAAACATGTCTGCAAAAACATGTCTTCCCATCAATAGAGTTTAGTTGACCTCCTTTTAAATATGGGCTTGGTCTAATGACTTGCCTCTAGTTAACAGAATGGGGTAGAAATGATGCTGTGTAGGCCATAAAAGGTAATATAGCTTCTTCCTGACCCGCTCTCTTTTGGGTTGCTCCCTTTCAGAGCCCAGATGCCATGCTCTGAGGATGCCCAGGCTACAAAGAGAGGCCACATGTAGGTGTTTCAGCCAAAAACCCCACTGAAAACCTAGCACACAGCCAGCATCAACTGCCAGACACACACTGAGGAAGGCTTTGAAGTAATTCCAGCCTCAACTGCCATCTGACTACAACCATATGAGAGACCCTGAGCAAAAATTACCTAGCTGAGCCCAGTTACTCCTAGAACTGTGAGAGATTAAAATAAATGATTGTTATTATTATATAAGCCACTAAGCTTCTGTATGATTTTTTATGTAACAGTAGATAGCTGGAACAGAGTCCAATAAATACTTACTGAATGAATAAATGTAGAGAGGTCTGGTTGAAGGAATATTGCCTGTGCTTTAGCTCTGTGCAAGTTTTAGTTGACAACTCTGTTTCTCCTTCCCCAAGAGGTCCTAGTGATCCTGGAAGCCCTGGTTCAGAAATTCATAGGTCTGTACTCCTCATACCCACCCAAGGGAGAGATTTGTGGAAACTCCTCTCTGGGCAGAGAACATGGTGAGGCCATCAAAAGTTAGCTCTGGCAGGAACTTCAGAGAGCATTAATGTCATCAGGTGTCCTTAAACTTTGGTGTGGTTTCAGGGTAGCAAGAACATACATTTTCTCTGTGTGTATGTGTATTTTCTTGTGGAAAAGTTTTCCAGATTCTAATTTTTATCAGATTCTTAAAAGATCTATGTCCCAAAAGTGTTAAGAACTACTGATCTAGTCCAACTCTCTCAATTTCTAGGTTAAGAAACTGAGGACACTTTATTTTTTGATAATAAGGTGGACTAGGTACCTTAAATAACTTCCTTTTGAAACCAGTTCTGGATAAAAGAAAAGAAATCTTTTAAAAATGCACTGATGAGCTGGCAAGAAAGTGAGGAATACTCAAGCCAAAATACTCAAGAATTCAGAGAGGTAAGCTAAGCAACGAAACTAACTGTTGTCTTGAGAACATTTTTATTTTTTTAATTTATATGTTTATAAAAAACATATGAGATCTACCCTCAATAAATTGTTAAGTGTACAGTGCAATATTGTTAACTATAAGCACAATAGCAGTTCTCTAGAACTTGCGCAACTGGAACTAGCATTTTTATATTTCTTAACTCAGTAAACTTGAACTTGAATATTTATGGTTCTATGGGGGTTGGGGAGTGATCTGAGAGAAACCAGTGGTGTGCTAGTAATTGGCTCTCCAACAAAGCAAAGCACCCTATTTTTAGTGTTTGCTGATTTCCATGGTGTAAATACTACACCATGGCCAATTTCAAGCTTTAAATGGTATTAAGACTTGGCATGCAAAATTCCTGGATATTTGGTTTTTCTGAACTGGTAAGAGCCAGTTCCAGCATACTACTCATAGGAACTCAGGGCCCCTCTAAGGTGGGAAGGCTAATAAAATCTTCCCCACATAAGATTAGTACTTCCTTGCCTCTAGTTAACAGAATGGGGTAGAAATGATGCTGTGTAGGCCATAAAAGGTAATATAGCTTCTTCCTGACCCGCTCTCTTTTGGGTTGCTCCCTTTCAGAGCCCAGATGCCATGCTCTGAGGATGCCCAGGCTACAAAGAGAGGCCACATGTAGGTGTTTCAGCCAAAAACCCCACTGAAAACCTAGCACACAGCCAGCATCAACTGCCAGACACACACTGAGGAAGGCTTTGAAGTAATTCCAGCCTCAACTGCCATCTGACTATAACCATATGAGAGACCCTGAGTAAAAATTACCTAGCTGAGCCCAGTTACTCCTAGAACTGTGAGAGATTAAAATAAATGATTGTTATTATTATATAAGCCACTAAGTTTCTGTATGATTTTTTATGTAACAGTAGATAGCTGGAACAGAGTCCAATAAATACTTACTGAATGAATACATGTAGAGAGGTCTGGTTGAAGGAATATTGCCTGTGCTTTAGCTCTGTGCAAGTTTTAGTTGACAACTCTGTTTCTCCTTCCCCAAGAGGTCCTAGAGATCCTGGAAGCCCTGGTTCAGAAATTCATAGGTCTGTACTCCTCATACCCACCCAAGGGAGAGATTTGTGGAAACTCTTCTCTGGGCAGAGAACATGGTGAGGCCATCAAAAGTTAGCTCTGGCAGGAACTTCAGAGAGCATTAATGTCATCAGGTGTCCTTAAAGTTTGGTGTGGTTTCAGGGTAGCAAGAACATACATTTTCTCTGTGTGTATGTGTATTTTCTTGTGGAAAAATTTTCCAGATTCTAATTTTTATCAGATTCTTAAAAGATCTATGTCCCAAAAGTGTTAAGAACTACTAATCTAGTCCAACTCTCTCAATTTCTAGGTTAAGAAACTGAGGACACTTTGTTTTTTGATAATAAGGTGGACTAGGTACCTTAAATGACTTTTGAAACCAGTTCTGGATAAAAGAAAAGAAATCTTTTAAAAATGCACTGTTGAGCTGGCAAGAAAGTGAGGAATACTCAAGCCAAAATACTCAAGAGTTCAGAGAGGTAAGCTAAGCAACGAAACTAACTGTTGTCTTGAGAATATTTTTATTTTTTTAATTTATATGTTTATAAAAAACATATGAGATCTACCCTCAATAAATTGTTAAGTGTACAGTACAATATTGTTAACTATAAGCACAATAGCAGTTCTCTAGAACTTGCGCAACTGGAACTAGCATTTTTATTTTTTAACTCAGTAAACTTGAACTTGAATATTCATGGTTCTATGGGGGTTGGGGAGTGATCTGAGAGAAACCAGTGGTGTGCTAGTAATTGGCTCTCCAACAAAGCAAAGCACCCTATTTTTAGTGTTTGCTGATTTCCATGGTGTAAATACTACACCATGGCCAATTTCAAGCTTTAAATGGTATTAAGACTTGGCATGCAAAATTCCTGGATATTTGGTTTTTCTGAACTGGTAAGAGCCAGTTCCAGCATACTACTCATAGGAACTCAGGGCCCCTCTAAGGTGGGAAGGCTAATAAAATCTTCCCCACATAAGATTAGTACTTCAGTGAACAAATGAACTAGAACATAAGCACCACCACCTCCCAACAGACTGAAAATAAAAATGCCTACTTTACTTTCCTTATTCTCAGGAAAAAATAAAACATTCCCTGCAATTTCATAAACAGAAGCCATACCTACGTGGATTTGAAACCCAAATTCACACTACTTAGGTGATCTGAAATATGTAAGTCAAGCATTAATTTAAAGTGGTCTCAATGGACTATAGACTAGTGGTTACCAGAGGGTAGGGGGTGGGGGAGAAGGGGGAAAGTAGATGGGGTAAAGGGGGTCAAATATAGGAGGGTCCGGGGAAGGTGAAGTGGGTGAAGGGGATCAAATATATGGTAGCTGAAGGAAACTGGACTTTCGGTGGTAAACACACAATAGAATATACAGATGTTAAATTATGTACACCTGAAAATCATATAATTGTATTAATCAATGTTACCCCAATAAACTTAATTAAAAAGAAAAAGAAAAGAAAAAAATAAAAATAAAAATAAAGTGGTCCCAGTCTAGTAATGCCATAATCATCTGGCAAATCAAATACAAACTCTCCTGGAAAAACCCACCTTTACCCTAAGCCTCAAGAATTCCCACAGATTAAGTTCCAAAAAAAAAAAAAAATGAGTAGCTCCTAGTTGAAAACCACAAAACATTCAGGGAAAAAAAAACACGGTGGAAACGAATCTGGATAGACTTTAGACATTGTCATTGTCAGACAAATAATATAAAATAACTATGTTTAAAATCCTGAAAGAGTAAAAGAAGAGCTGGAAAATTTGAGCAGAGAACAAGAGACTCTGAAGGATGATCAAGTATATTTGAACAATAAATAGAACGTCCCTCTAGAAATTTAAAATATCATAACTAAATCTATAAATTCAATGGTTAGGTTTGATAGAAGAGTAGACATAATTGACTATATCAGACACAATAAAATTAGAACTAGAAGATAGTCCTGAAGAAATTCTTTAAAATATAAATAAAAAGAAATAAGATGGAAAATATGAGAGAGTAATTATGAGATGTGGAGGATAGAATGAGAAGGTCCAAGATACATATAACCAGAGGTTCCAGGAGAGGAGAAATTATGGGACAGAAGTAATATTTGAGTTGGTGGCTGAGACTCATCCAGAAATCCATCAATCCATACATCCAAGAATCTCAGTAAATCCCCTCAAAAATAAATAAATAAATAAGAAATCTCAAAGTAGATACATCAATAGATAGTGAAAATGCAGAATACCAAAGACAGAAAAAGTATTAAGGCCAGATTGTTTTCAAAGTAGTGACAATTAGACTAAAGCGGCTGATTTCTTAAAAGTTGAAAGACAGTGTAATTATATTTTCAATGTGCTGAGAGACTATCAACCACGAATTCTGAAACTAGTGAAAATATATTTTAAGAATAAGAAAAAATTATGACATGATGAGATGAACAAAAACTATATTTGCTACCAGTAGGCAGAAAAAAAGTGATCCCAGATGAAAGGAATAAAAGAAGGAATGTAAAACAAAGAAAGTAGTACATATATGAGTAAATTGAAACAAATATTGTATAAACAATAATAATAATGTCTTGTGGGCTTAAAAAAACAAGATAAAATTCAAATATATAAAATCAGTAATATATAAACTAGGAGAGGGGTGATTAGAATTAGCTCTAAGGTCCCAGTTTTATATAAGAAAAAAATGAAAGATATTGATTAAATTTCAACTTAGACAAATAAAATATGCATGTTAAAATTTCTAGTGTAACCACTAAAAACAGACAAAATGGCATAATTTGCAAACTGGTAAAGGAAGAAAATGGAATAAGAAAAAATAAGAAAGCAAGAAGAATAGAAAAAGAAATCTAGAAAAGGTTCAGGAAAATACAAAATATTAGGATAGAAATACATACATACATATATACACACATAAATACATAAATGTATATGCGTGTGTATGTATCAGTATTTTAATAAATGTGAATGGACGAAATGCTTTAGTTAAAAGAAAAAGATCGGTGGCCACATTAACCCATGCATTGACCTCACTGTTTTACAGGGATATGTTTACGGCTCCATCTCCCCTTTGTGTTGTAAGTTCCTCAAAGGCAGGGCTGTGCTTCATTCTTGTCTGTATCCCCAGCACGTAGCTCAGGGCCTGGTACATAATAGAAGCTAAACATATTTGTAGGATGAATGGGTGCATACAGGTAATTTGTGGTGGAGGCAGCGTTTAAGTAATTTTTCTGGCTTCAAAGTCTATATGCATTTTCTACTTTAGATACCAGGGGGTGGAGGCAGACGTTGAGACTGAAGTTTTTTCCAGCTCAGTATTTTCGCTGTTTTCTCCAGCCTTGCTGAGGATTTAGGTGCTTCTCTAGTGGCCATAGCCCAGACTAGGGGGCCTAGATCCTTCCTGTGCCCACATTTAATGTGCCCTTCTTTCAGTGTGCTCTCAGCTGGAAAAATAGAAACTGGGCAGAATGGCGCTCCCTGAAGTGGGGGTTGTGGCCTCTGCTCTTCCTGGACTCCCCTCTGGTGGGGCCCAGTCTGGCAGCTCTGCCGTCCCCTCCTCCATCCTGCTTTCTGAGGTGGGCCCCACTTGCTCCTTGTATCTCCCTCCCTCTGGCCAGGAGCCTGGGACACTGGGGCTGTGAGTAAATTTCAGAAGAGCAGTGTCTCCAGCAAGCGCCTGTTTTCAACCACAGCTCACCTAAGGAAAACCAACCGCTTCTTCCCGTGGCCAAAGTCTCCTGTGAGGGCTCTTGTCCCCGGGCCTGCTCTCTGCCCCATTGAAGAACCTCGGGCCGGGGAGAATGAGGGCTCTGGCCTCCTCTGGGGGCCTGGACTTTGGCGGAAGCTCCCCAGGCAGGGTCGTGCCACCCTAGAGAAAACCAGTTCTTTCCTCCTCTGTCCAAGACCTGCTAACTCTGGGGTATGGCCCTGGGAGTGGACAATGTCCACTGGGAGAAGCTGTGTAGCACTTCACTATCTTTCCCTGAGGTGCTTGGCTCTCCAGCTGTTTTCTTCCTCTGGACTGTGGAACCTCCTGTAGGTCCTCTCGCCACAGGATGAGAAAAGCAGATGTTGCTGTCCCTACCGTGCCCCCAAACATCCTCTCCTCCCCTGGCACAGGGTAACTGGCTCTCTCATTTAATTCTCTAGTGACCACTGCCCTTTATCCCAACATGCAACAAGGGAGTGATGGGAGCAGGGTGACCTCAATCCCCCGGTCCTACTCTCCAGGCTGGGTCGCTCTGGGGAGGATCTGGCCTGCCCAGCAGAAGCGTCACCAGAGCAGGTTTATTGGGTCCTGGCCTGGGACAAGGCTGGTGGCTCAGAGGCATCTGTCTGCGGGCGGGGCTGGCTTGGAATTTCTGAAGTCACGGAGTGTACCTGCAGGACCTCTCACCTGCCTTTCAAAGTGCTTTTCCTCCACCCCCGTCAATGGATTTCAGGCACCCATGGGGCCACATTTCCAGCAAAACAGATGGTGTGGTACCCTCGCTCATCAAAGCAGCAGCTGGCATCTGTCAAGAATCCCCTTAATAAATAGAACGTCCCTCTAGAAATTTAAAATATCATAACTAAATCTATAAATTCAATGGTTAGGTTTGATAGAAGAGCAGACATAATTGACTATATCAGACACAATAAAATTAGAACTAGAAGATAGTCCTGAAGAAATTCTTTAAAATATAAATAAAAAGAAATAAGATGGAAAATATGAGAGAATAATTATAAGACGTGGAGGATAGAATGAGAAGGTCCAAGATACATATAACCAGAGGTTCCAGGAGAGGAGAAATTATGGGACAGAAGTAATATTTGAGTTGGTGGCTGAGACTCATCCAGAAATCCATCAATCCATACATCCAAGAATCTCAGTAAATCCCCTCAAAAATAAATAAATAAATAAGAAATCTCTAAGTAGATACATCAATAGATAGTGAAAATGCAGAATACCAAAGACAGAGAAAGTATTAAGGCCAGATTGTTTTCAAAGTAGTGACAATTAGACTAAAGCGGCTGATTTCTTAAAAGTTGAAAGACAGTGTAATTATATTTTCAATGTGCTGAGAGACTATCAACCACGAATTCTGAAACTAGTGAAAATGTATTTTAAGAATAAGAAAAAATTATGACATGATGAGATGAACAAAAACTATATTTGCTACCAGTAGGCAGAAAAAAAGTGATCCCAGATGAAAGGAATAAAAGAAGGAATGTAAAACAAAGAAAGTAGTACATATATGAGTAAATTGAAACAAATATTGTATAAACAATAATAATAATGTCTTGTGGGCTTAAAAAAACAAGATAAAATTCAAATATATAAAATCAGTAATATATAAACTAGGAGAGGGGTGATTAGAATTAGCTCTAAGGTCCCTGTTTTATATAAGAAAAAAATGAAAGATATTGATTAAATTTCAACTTAGACAAATAAAATATGCATGTTAAAATTTCTAGTGTAACCACTAAAAACAGACAAAATGGCATAATTTGCAAACTGGTAAAGGAAGAAAATGGAATAAGAAAAAATAAGAAAGCAAGAAGAATAGAAAAAGAAATCTAGAAAAGGTTCAGGAAAATACAAAATATTAGGATAGAAATACATACATACATATATACACACATAAATACATAAATGTATATGCGTGTGTATGTATCAGTATTTTAATAAATGTGAATGGACGAAATGCTTTAGTTAAAAGAAAAAGATCGGTGGCCACATTAACCCATGCATTGACCTCACTGTTTTACAGGGATATGTTTACGGCTCCATCTCCCCTTTGTGTTGTAAGTTCCTCAAAGGCAGGGCTGTGCTTCATTCTTGTCTGTATCCCCAGCACGTAGCTCAGGGCCTGGTACATAATAGAAGCTAAACATATTTGTAGGATGAATGGGTGCATACAGGTAATTTGTGGTGGAGGCAGCGTTTAAGTAATTTTTCTGGCTTCAAAGTCTATATGCATTTTCTACTTTAGATACCAGGGGGTGGAGGCAGACGTTGAGACTGAAGTTTTTTCCAGCTCAGTATTTTCGCTGTTTTCTCCAGCCTTGCTGAGGATTTAGGTGCTTCTCTAGTGGCCATAGCCCAGACTAGGGGGCCTAGATCCTTCCTGTGCCCACATTTAATGTGCCCTTCTTTCAGTGTGCTCTCAGCTGGAAAAATAGAAACTGGGCAGAATGGCGCTCCCTGAAGTGGGGGTTGTGGCCTCTGCTCTTCCTGGACTCCCCTCTGGTGGGGCCCAGTCTGGCAGCTCTGCCGTCCCCTCCTCCATCCTGCTTTCTGAGGTGGGCCCCACTTGCTCCTTGTATCTCCCTCCCTCTGGCCAGGAGCCTGGGACACTGGGGCTGTGAGTAAATTTCAGAAGAGCAGTGTCTCCAGCAAGTGCCTGTTTTCAACCACAGCTCACCTAAGGAAAACCAACCGCTTCTTCCCGTGGCCAAAGTCTCCTGTGAGGGCTCTTGTCCCCGGGCCTGCTCTCTGCCCCATTGAAGAACCTCGGGCCGGGGAGAATGAGGGCTCTGGCCTCCTCTGGGGGCCTGGACTTTGGCGGAAGCTCCCCAGGCAGGGTCGTGCCACCCTAGAGAAAACCAGTTCTTTCCTCCTCTGTCCAAGACCTGCTAACTCTGGGGTATGGCACTGGGAGTGGACAATGTCCACTGGGAGAAGCCGTGTAGCACTTCACTATCTTTCCCTGAGGTGCTTGGCTCTCCAGCTGTTTTCTTCCTCTGGACTGTGGAACCTCCTGTAGGTCCTCTCGCCACAGGATGAGAAAAGCAGATGTTGCTGTCCCTACCGTGCCCCCAAACATCCTCTCCTCCCCTGGCACAGGGTAACTGGCTCTCTCATTTAATTCTCTAGTGACCACTGCCCTTTATCCCAACATGCAACAAGGGAGTGATGGGAGCAGGGTGACCTCAATCCCCCGGTCCTACTCTCCAGGCTGGGTCGCTCTGGGGAGGATCTGGCCTGCCCAGCAGAAGCGTCACCAGAGCAGGTTTATTGGGTCCTGGCCTGGGACAAGGCTGGTGGCTCAGAGGCATCTGTCTGCGGGCGGGGCTGGCTTGGAATTTCTGAAGTCACGGAGTGTACCTGCAGGACCTCTCACCTGCCTTTCAAAGTGCTTTTCCTCCACCCCCGTCAATGGATTTCAGGCATCCATGGGGTCACATTTCCAGCAAAACAGATGGTGTGGTACCCTCGCTCATCAAAGCAGCAGCTGGCATCTGTCAAGAATCCCCTTAGAAAGTGTTTTTCCCTCAGAGCAAGTGATTCTCAGCTAAGGCTGTGAGTAAGAATCACCTGAGAGCTTTTAAAAATGCCACATCCAGGCGGCAGGCTATGCCAATTAAGTTGGCAACTCTGAGGGCGGGCACCTGCAGAGGCGTGTTTCAAAGCTCCTCAGGTGATCCGAATGTGCAGCATTTGAGCCTCACAAGGACCATGAAGGACAGGCACTGTTGTCATCCCCACTGCATAGGCGGAGACATTGGGCTCAGAGAGGTAAAGCCACTTGGCTGAGGTCAGAAGACAAGTGGAAAGGGTGGGATTGGAGTCCCAGACAGAACAGAGCAGGCATCCAGCCCCCTGCTTGCCGTGGATCCAGGCTTCTCGTGAGACCATGAGGCCTCAGGCTGCCCTGGAAGCTCATCTTCTTTGGCTGGGAAGACACTTCTGTCACCTCTTTCTCTAAAGTGGTAGGCTGGGGCTCTTCCAAGCCCAGAACACGGT